>NC_051139.1:2936023-3039348 GCF_014839805.1 Manduca sexta
TAAATTGTAAACAATGAACCTTTTCCGCAAAGTGAGTCCCAACAATACCGAGAAATAGTTTTCCTTGACCCGAACAAGTCAGTACGAAGTTAGTGGCATTGTCTTTGGAATTTATGGTCTGATACCTTAAAGAGGTTTTATGAACCTCAATGAGAGCTGTATTAACGAACAAACTTATTGGACGTGGTTAAGGGTCTAATAATGCAACTAAAGTTTTCCTTATATTTTATTTTGTGTATCCTCAGTCAGTTAAGGCTTTTGTTTAATAGGACATGTTTGGATGATATACCTATCTGAGAAATATATGTAAGGTTTGATGTTATGTGTGGTCAAACGAATTGTCAGAGGTAAAAAAAAGCATTACTTTTTTCAAAAGTTGGCAACTGATTTCTCGAGACCCATTTGTTTGCCGATCTAGCTTTAAATGAAACAAAACACTAACCATCTAAACTAAATAAATAGACATAGCAGGAGTTATTCTTTTTTATTTAGACGTCAGTTGGCACAGATACAAAACTACGAGACGTTTTTTTTATTGGCCGAAAGTACACTACAAATTTTTAAGTAAAATATACAACGATTTATTGTAAGCAAGTTCGCACATACTGTAATTACTAAGCTATATTTTCTTGACGTTTATAAATGATTGTAGATGTAGTGCATACAGACATAAAAAGCTCTATTAGGTTATGCAGCAAATAAAATATAACCTAACCATATATCAATAATTAGTTTTTAATTTATTTTTAAATACAATTAGTTTATTATATTATGCATAAATTGTATCTGATTTATATATTTATTCTTAGCTAACAAATGTTTGTATGGAAGTATGTTTTAAAGTCGTGTTCTTGAGTTATGCAGGCTTACCCCAACAGATGCAAAGCAGATGTTCGGTTGGGATTCCTTGATCATTTACAATCCTCTCGGGGAAAAAATGCAATTTCAATATTCGTTGTTGTAATAACATTAGACCCATTAGATTTACGATCATTATTTAGATTTTGATAACAATTATAAACATGAAGAAATATTGAGTGCCGTTAAATATTTATTATTTTGTTGTAATTATTAGTTTTTAGCGTTAACATTTTTCTCCATACAATAGTTCCAAAGGAACCTTGTATATTTACAGAATCAAAGTAACCTTTCATTCTACTTTTTTTCACTCTTTTTCTTTTTTAAAGATGCTAAGTAAACAAATAATTATATTACACTCTTATCAATTGTAACATTACTGAGGATTGTTTGCTAGGCTCGAGAAGTTTCAAGAGTTAAAGTTCAAGGGCTGTCTATCAGTGTGGTAGTCAGGTAACACTAGAAGCAGCTGGTAAGTTCTGGATACGTATGGTCTATAACCTCGATATGTTGCGTTCTAGTGGGAAAACTACTAAACTGTGGGTAGTAGTGGACAGAAAGTTACATTGATTTAAATTTTAGTCAACGAGCTTTGTAACCGACATTCACTGCTGTTTGTTTTGGACATTAATAACTAAGGAGTTTTGTTTGACGACTGCATGGGAGTTCATACATTTAGTGAATACTGTTTCTGACCAGTCAGAGCGTTTAATTGAGCTAACCTAATCAAATTATATTTAAAAGAGGATAGAATTGTGTCCGCAAATAAGGACAATTGGTAAACTTATGCACCGTGGTTACTAAATCCAAACTAAACGGGACTATATTTTTATACACACGTCGTGTGGAGAGGAAGTGTGCGAACAATAAGACATTTAAATATTTCGACATTGACAGGCTGGCTGCAATCCAAACACGATGTCGAGACAATGCACCTCACACATCGGGGGAAACGTGCGCTGCCAAATATTCCCCACTGGTTGGATTTTTAACCGTGACCTAGGTCTTCTACAATGCAAAATTATCTTCTCTTTAAATAGATTTCATCTAAATAACCGCTACAAAACTTTAAACATAAACAATTATAAATATATTGCTGTTTTTTTAATACATTTTTTTATCGTAAGCTCAGTGTTTTGAAATTTAAATTGGAATTGGGATTTAGTGACGTTCGTGTTTATTCTTGATCGTTGGTGTTTTAGAGATCAAAACAAAATGTACTGTTCTGTCTACCACATGAAGGTCGGTGGGATGATAAAATATGTGCCTGGAAAATATTTAACCTAATTCATGGTTGAAATAAAATTTAATTTGAGCTCTAAATTCTTTGTAATGTGATTGATAAATGTTTTGCAATGTCTTGTATATACCCCTTTAATTAAAGAATTTAGCCATAATGAACTCTGTGAAGATTTATTGTGTGTTTTAATTTAATTGACGTATTAAATACATAAGTACAACTATTTATTTTTGGCTCTATACACTGCAACTATCAATATCGATTAGAAGTAATAGCTACTTTGTATGCAATGTTAAAAATAGCTTTTGTTTTGTTCATATCAATGCTTAGACTTATAGATAGCCTATGTGGCATAATAAATTTCATAACTTAGGACCTGATCCGCAGCCTTCTTTAATTTTATTCGAAAAAGCATTTGTTTATGAAATCATGATGAACTTACCTAGTTAACACTTTACATAACGTTAAAAAGAAATTTAATAAACCAAAATCATTTTAACATTTGCAATTTTTGTGTGAACTACTAAGGCTGATCTTTAAGTCCTTATCTTGGAGTAAAGAAACGGACTGCTGGTACGAATGTCCGCAGGTTCAAAACCCTAGGGCACGCAAGTGAGTATTCTTTGTGAGTTATCGCTTGCTTTAGTGGTAAAGATAAAGATCGAGAAACCTGCATTCCTGTGAAGTACTTACTCTATAAGAGTTTTGAGTGTATGTGAAGTTTATCTATCCGCACTGGGCCAGCGTGGTGTACTAAGGCTTAATCCCTCAACAGTAGAGGACCGTGCCCAGCAGTGGGACAGTATGTTATACAGGGCTGATATTATGGTTATATTATATTTTGAAACTGTATTTGTAACAAAGTGATGTAAAATATCCATTTTGCAAAACAATAACACACGACGCTACTTACAAGCAATGTCTCAATGCATGGCCCTGTAGATTACTGTATTCCCTCGACGGATTATGCACGAGCGAAACCAAGTCGAGGCAAGGTCGAAAATATTCAGCCAGATACTAACGAATCCTGACATCACGCGGCCTTCGCGCGCGTTCATTAACAAATTTATATTTACAGGCAATTGCGTCCGTTCTTGTGGTTTGTTTTTGTTTGTTTTGTCGTCAGTAAGATACAAGGGTAAATAAGGGTGAAATTGAAGAGAAATGTATGTTAATTTTTGTACGATTTTCGATTTAATTCCCAGGTAGTGTAACATTGAGAATCTTCCTTAGACTTGAACTAAAGGAATTGAAGACCGGCCCGGCTGGTCATAAATAAGTTAGATGTCATTTGTATCATAGATCACTATGCTGTGTGTCTATTAGGTAAAAATCAACAGAGAATTCATGTAAACCATTCATGGATATGTTAAAACCTATCTTTTAAAACCTTATGATCTGTTCAATCTTATGTATTTGGACCTAATGCTAAATACAGTTTAGTGTGCACACTGAATAAAATATCGATTAACAGAGGGCGTGATTTGCAGTCTGGATAATTGCTTTTTCGCGTTTTGTTGCAAGGATACAATATTATTAATGCATCGTATTGAACATACTGATGAAATGGGCCGATTAATTGACAAAAAGGCATTTTTGTGACCTTCAAAACCTCGCTATCCCTGCAGCGGGTTTACGTAGAGTCAACAATACTTTGGATAAATTACAATTCACTTTTTTACTTTAGATGAGTATTCCTTACAAAGAGTTTCACCGGTGTGGTGAAGTATCCATTTATTTTATTATTTATTTATTTATTTCTCTCTTAGAAATATTACATGTATATTTAAATACAAGTATATTAAATTTATGTTTGGCTGGTACCTACTTAAAATAGGAAGACCTGAGCTATAAGTACCATAATATGGTAATACTACTTATTTATTAACATGGGATTTATATGCCTTACAATAGACACTACTACGGTATATGTATAATGTTTACTTAGTAAACATAAGTCATTTTAATAAAAATACATTCCTTATGATGATTTCGTCATTTTGTAACATGTTCGAGTATAGTTTGCAACACACACACACGCCTTTTATCCCCAAAGGGATAGGCAGAGGCGCAGCGAGTACATTTACTTTCCGCCGTGTGTATTCCGACCCATGATGTAATGGGCCAGCCTATCGCCATATTACACACAAATTCTAGACTCAGGGCTGATACTGAGTAGAAAAATCGAATATCACTTTTTCCGCCCCGAGAATCGAACCCAAAACCTCAGCAGTCGTACCGTAATACAAATACGTCATCGTTTCCTATAATAATGAAACTATAAAGGTTCCTCCCGGCGGGACCTAAATGAGACATGACTAAAAATAAAATCATTATATCCTAGGAAATATGCGTCGTATTGTTGTTCCGATAGTAACTGTAGTACTTGTATACCTACCGTTTCAGGCATTATTTTACAGTTATCGTACTTACTAGGTGTATGTCTGTGTGCTTGTTAAATGCTTTAATATTATTATTAAACGATTATACCGCTGAATGGATTTGGATGAAATTTGCCACATAGATAAAGCAAGTTTGCCATATAAAGCAATGGCGATAGGCTCGCCCCCTTTCGCATCATTAGACTGAACACAATTGGCGAAAAGTGGGTGTCCTGGTTGCGTCTCTGCATAACCCTTCGGGGATAAATGCGTGATGTTGTGTCATAAAGCAAGTTTTTGATTTTAATATAAGCTATATATTGTTCCGGACAACTACACAATAAAAATATACAGGCAAAGCAATTGTACGCGGGCAGACACGAGTGAGTAAAGCTATACCTAGTGTAAAATAAAGATTGTGGCAGAAATATGTTGCAGCGTAACAAAAGGCCAATAAAGAAGAAATAGTGATATTATATTACCCATGGTGTTTGCTTTAAAAACATTGTAGAATTCAAAATGAGTAGGTAGTTAGGTATTGCGTACTTCATGACGAAATTATGTAAATTTTTGAGTAAACAATATTCATGTTAAACTCCAATAAGTCACATTTTTCGGATACCTAATTATAGGTAGAATGTTTCATGATAATATGAAACATAATAATATACACAAGTATATTATTATAGAGAACAAATAGTCGAAAAACGTTAATATGACGTTGGTTACTTTTGCAACAACTGGATATAATACGACTTAACATCTCATGTCTTAGGATGGCGAGCGTAGTGGAATACCAAATAATACTTTGTAATTCAAGATGTTGGTGTTTCTACTGTTTATGGGCGGTCGTATCGCTGGAAAGCTTATCTAGTCATTCAAAGCAATAAAAAAAATGCAAGTACCTTCGTAAGTAGTTATTGCACATATAAAATATGGAAATTATTTTTAGCGCTAAGTTAATGTTTAGTATAAAGCTATATTGAATCACAATTCTAATACAACCATACAAAAACAATCAAACAGCGCATACGCAATCAGCGCCATCTATTATCGTGTTCAGTAACAATCCGGTACATCCCGGGGTCGTATAACTTTATGTGGGTCGTGTTGGCGCGGTCAATAATCCTACAGGTCGCCGAGCCCAGCGCGTCTCTTGACCTTGACGGATCATCCAGGAAATTATAATATGCTTAATATTTTTTGTTACTAGTGATATTATTAACCAACTTCAAAAAAGGAGGAGGTTCACAATTCGACTGTATTTTTTTTAGATACATAGCAAGAGATTATGAATTTTCACGGCACAATGTTGACTTACCTACGCCTTATCTACTTTCATTAATCTTCCAATGCCCTTCGTCGGTTTTGGACATTCTTAACCTTGATTTAATAATCGATTAATTATAAATTTTTTCCAGGTTTTTTATTTTAATTTGGGATAAAGATCAACCAAATGTACAAGTTATATTTATTCAAACTGAGGAAGATTGGAATGGTTAAATACCGTAGACTATAAAGTAAGAAATATTTGCTCAATTAAACATAAAAGGATAAACGTGGGCTGACATTTGGTTTTGATTGATTTCTACTCGTAAATTCGGTCGTTCCACTATAGCACACGTCCCCACTTTGCCGTGGAAAATATACATTGATTCATATTTAAAGTAAACAAGAGGTGGAAGACACAATTGTAGTTCAAATTGGCACTTTCTAGCTAAATAGAACGGAACGTAAACAGAATATAAGTGTGACTAATACTCGCGTCATATTGTTAGAAACCAAGTACAAATCTTCAGGAGCAGTCTTTGTCTTACGGAAATTTTACTATTGATTTTAGTCGATATGCTAGCTTCAAACGTAGAGCCACTTGTTTACAGGGTGAATGAGGTGAATCAAGTGGACTTAGTACTTCTGTATAACTAGAAACTCCGGGAATTTATGTTTTGCTGTTGCTTTTCATATTATGGTAAGAGTCTGAGACTAGGGAGATCAAATATCTATATCACCGTTCTCTACTATGGGTCAAGTATGAGGGTTTCTGTTATCCCGTCAGTGGAACCATGGTGCTTATGCAAAAAAAAAAACATTTATATGAAGAGGTCTATCACGCACTAAGATAGGAAGATAGGAAACTTTACTCTGTCAAAATATTGAAACGGAATACGAGCTCTACTGAAAAAATGTTGAGTTTGACAAAGGACTGTGTTCTGCGATGATATCAAAACATGTAATTGTTCAATATCATAATTATTTTTTAAATTAAAGAACAAAACATACATAAATATTATTTTTTTATTTCAATAAAAACAGCATTACACAAGGGAATTTAGCAAATCCATTGCAAACATAAAATACAGTTATCAAGGTCTGCGTCTATGCCATAGAATAATTAAACGCCAGTGATTCATTATCGCCTTTGTAGTCTGGCCCGGCCAACGCGATCGATTTTGCAACCCTTACTACAACCTACGTATAACTTGCATAAATCTAGGTATCCATAGGTTATAAAAATAGGTTCAGGCATACAAGGATGCAACCGTGCAGGGTGCTGACAGGGACAGGGCTGTGTGCGATCAGTGCGTAATACTTCTGATCACATTTTATATCATGTTTCTTGCCCGTTCTTCTCTGGTGAGAACTGCTTTCCGAACTGGTGGTAGAATTAATATTGACGGAATCTAAGTAATGTATAACATGTGTTCACAATTTATATTAGGTTTTTGCTCGTTCTTCTTTAGTGAGAACTGCTTTCGGAACTGATGGTAGAGTTAATATTGGCGGAAATAGTGTATAACATTTTGCAGGTTCAAATAAATTATTTTATTTAAAAGTTACATCTAATATATTGGACGCTTGGCTGGTGAGTGCTCAGTTCGTTGGAGCTTGCTATTATCACGTGGTCTTCATGTTGTGTGTTCGCACCCTTTTTATGACTTTTTCTAGAAGCGGTATGGTTGCTAACCATGACAGTATGGCGGAAATCCTTAGCTCATTTATTCTTGACACTGCACGGTGTCCCCACTGCACGGACTTGTTTAGCGTGTGTGACCAACCGTTAGTGTTCCGTTGGTAATCTACATTGACTGGGGAGGTGCATGGAAACCACGCATGCGTTTTAGAGCTGTCTGCAACTAACGATATTTGTTCTTTTTTGAAAACTCATGGGTTTGATATAGCATGTTACGTGGATTGTCTCGGCGGCGTAGTTGTATGGTATGACTGCATTACTGAGGTCTCGAGTACAATCTCTGGGTAAAGTGATATTGGGTTTTTTGCTCAGTATCAGCCCGGAGTCTGGAATTAGTGCCGACATGGCGATAGGCCTTCTATCATATGGGACGATATACGTAAGGCGGAAAATGAATGCATCAGTTTCGCCTCTGCCTATCTCTTCGGGTATTAAAGGTGTGTGTGTCATGAGTCGTTGTTATGAAATTGAAAGTTACATGACTGAAGGGATTTTTCGAATGGAATTAAACCGTGACGAAATTGTCTCTATTGAGACATTAAATATCAGTTACAAAATATAAAAAGCTATAAGCTAGTTGACGTGTATCTGATTGCAGGTGACATGTTTAAAAATCCCCCATTAATATTTCCTTTCATAAAGCACCCAATTTTTTTTATAAATATAAATCAAACCTTTGTCTCAGTGCATGGATCTTGACAACAGCTCAAAGAACTAACACAGGGAAAAGAAACCTAAATATTAAACAGGGTTTCAATAATGGTTAAAAAACTGTCATTTGTTTATAATTCCCCCTGAAACAGATGCTTCGACATCATTGTAAAACCAGATCGTGTTCATATCGGAATCTTACCCTGTGTATTTGCGAAGTGCAAACATAAGTTGGTTCATTGTCAGTCGACAAGGTCGGCGGCCACCTACGGTCATCCATACGGCGATGCTAATGCGTGACTCAACCCAGCCTCGTTCATGGTAATGGACCCTGTGTTTAGTTTTTTGTTTGATATCCTGAATAGAAAAAGTTAGACTTTAGATTGACAGTAGTAGATTCGCTTCGACCTGATATTATATTTTCTGTTAAGGGCAGATCAAGTATTACGTAATGCAATTTGGGGGGGTCTTGTAAACGTTACGATGTGTAACAGGGGCGGGAGGGGGCTCTCGTACAAAGCGTTATGTAATATTGTTTTTTTTATTTTATAACAATAACAAAGGTATTTTAGAGACTTTCCGGTATTTTGCGTAAAATAATTGTGAATAATACAAAAAAATTGTCACTTTAGAGTAACATAAATTTTGGAGGGGAGGCGTACAGGAAAACGTTACGGCGCGTTACATAGGGGGGTGGGTTCAAAAATCTTCAAATATCGCGTTACGTAATACTTGAACGGCGAAGTATAGTTAGAAAGGTTTGAAAACGAAACACTAAGTTAAGTTCAATCTCATTATATTCATAAGTAACATCTCTCAGAGCTTCGAATTGCAATGCATTGAGCATTACTTATTACCCTGCTTTGGAATTTCCAAACTCCAAAAAAATATCTGTCTCGTGCCAGTTGTCAATTCCAATACAGTTTATGCAATTATGACTTCTGTGGGTAACAAATTAATTAAAAACGAAAAACCCAAATAAAATATCAATAAAACGTAAACATTTATTCACTTAAAAAAACATAAATGAATAAAAAAATCCACATACCGTAACTTGTTATAAATATTTCTTGCAAATCGTTAAGCATGGTTAAGGCTAGCCCACACTGTTTCGCACATGCTCAATATTTTCGATTTTATATTTAGTATACAATCATTAGCAAACAACGGAGCAAAATATATCTTATATTCATAATGTTTTACATACAAATCAGTGTCATTTCGTATTGAGCTCTAGCGTTTACAAAATTATAGAAAACAAAACCTCTGATTTACTGTACATAGGGCTGCCATCATCTAAATTGCCGACGACGGAAAAAAGGCAAAAATCTCGGCCATTTGGGCAAAATATGGGTTTTTCTCCGGACACCTCTGAAAAAATATTTTTTGCAACGCGCGGGGGCGTTCGATCGTCGACTATTTTACCGTGCCTTCTTGAATGCGGATTATTATGAATGAATTTTTAACGTAGGTTTATTTCAATTTATCGCTTAAGTATCTATAAAAAGAATCGAATTTCCCCTGACAGCGAAAGTGTTCGTGTGATAAAATTCCGGAATCCGGACGGATGGCAGCCCTAACTGTACACATAATATTTTTTACTAACAATAAACTTTATACTTAATATATAACCACTTAGCTATTGTTTATATTTTTACAATAAATTAAAAATTAATTATAAATGCGTACAAAAACACTCATGGAGCCCACACATAAATATTTCCATCAGACTATCGAATGAACGCAAAAAAATTATAAGATATGAATATCGACTTAGAAAATATAAGGTATGTAATTATCAACAAATCGCACCCTTAGAGCTAAAGTGAACTAACTCAAAAAAGACGATTTGTGGGGAAACTAATAAACACAAAACTAATAAAAACGATTTGAAACGTTATTTGAAAACAATATAAAGTCGCGGCGAAAGTAAGAATCGTCATATGATTATTGAGCATGTTGTGGAACGATTAAAAAAAAAAAACAAATTGAGTTAGGTCACTTTAGTTCTATGGATGCGAAATATTAAAAAGGGTTAAGTTTTATATTTGTAAATTTCTGTTTACTTTCATCTTTAAGATAAAACATGCAAATATTAACATCGTGTGAGGCCTTATGGAGCCCAGGTTAATGCGTTCCTTTATGATTAACAAAGCGACAGCTGCAATTAACACTACGCTAACTTGAAAATGTCAACTTTACAGAAGACATGTTTGAAGTGAAAAATAAGGTAAATTTTATTATACTAGAGTTTTCTTAATGAGTGTTTTGTGTAATTCAAGAGTTCTTAATTTTATAGCAAAAAAAAAAGAGATTTTGTAAGATTATAAAAGATAAAGAAATAATAATTTTGTTTTCTAACGGAAATTAGCCAAAAATTTACTTAGCGTAACGTTAATTGCACTTGTCGATTAAGGAGATTTATTCTACTCCAGTGTAGAAACTAAATAATTTATTGGTGGGTTAAATGAATGATATTGAGTTGTGTTAAAATGAGAAATAATAACTATAAAAAAGCAAAACAACAAACGAAACTTAGCAAATAACAAAAAAATATTAACATAAACTATGTCCTTTAGAGAGGTAAAGTGTGTTGTCAATTATTATTCATAATTGAAACCTAACAATGGAAAAATAGTTCAATACTTATTAAGTTTATATAAACGATATAAAACTATAATTAAATAAGGTATTATGCGTAAAGAACTAGCAAAAAATAAAAAAGAAGCAACAATAGGGGACCGTCCTGTGTTTGATTTTGTACATTACTTTATATGTAATGGTTAATAATACGAAAAAGGAACTCTCCTGCGAAAACTGCATTAAAATTGGTTAAAAAATGAGCCAGTAATTCATATTTCAAATATTACTATGTGCCGAAATGGGCGCGAAGTGGGAATATTGCTTCATCTCTTTCTTTCGCACGCGTCGTAATGCCCGATGACGTCACACGTGGGTATTGCGCCTCTTTTCTGTTTCTTGTTACTTACCCCTTCTACCGAAATTGAAAGACTTATAACTTGTTGATTTTTTACCGGCTTTAAATAATTCTTTCTGTGTTATAATTTATATAACGTAAATATTTGATAATAATAAAGAACAAAAATGAGTCCGGTCCCCTATTTGAAGATGTAATTACTTATCCTACAATTTCAAACCTAAATGCAATGTAATAATCCGTAAGCATTTCTAGTTGATTTTTTAAATGTTGACTCGTCCTGCTGATATAACTATGCTTTAACTTGCCAAAAAAATGAATAAACTTAATTTTCAATTAATAACATGTCGGTGGTAAGTAACATACATGTGTCCGCCCGAATAGTTACCACCATACAGGATGTAAATTTTGCCATAGTGGCAGCATATATTTTGTATAGCATGGGATCTTGCTCGTGGCGGACCCTAAATATGTTGCCATAAGGCACCGCGCAAGGCCAGCACAATTATATCGACTGGCGAGAGGTAATCATCGCTCGTCAGTTAACAGTATCTGAAGCCCACTCCGCTTACCAACAATTACACTTACTTTTTCGTGCTCGTATAAAATATATATAATTATAGCAACTTGTTAATTGCTGTTCATACAACGACAATCACTTTATTATTATTGTTGTACGCAAACCGCAATCCTTGACAAAATAAGTCAATACGTCATTACTTCAACTGTAATCCCGTTTTAAATAGCGAATAATAACTAATATGCATAATGTATGTATATATGTATGCCAGAATCGTGCAAAGCGGCAATCCATAGTCTCTGTCTACCCCTATGGTATAGAGGCGTCATACTATGTATGTATAATAACTAATAAGCATAGGACATAGCATTTAGAATGTAGATAAAAAAGGATGTTAACTGAAAACATAACACTTAAGATCTATCTGAATTATAGTTAATGAAAATGAAGCGCCTATCTAAAATATTAGAGCAATATAACATACGTGTGTATTTAGAACTAAGTGGCAGCAATGGAATGTAACTTATTGTAATTTGTATCATTAAAACTAACATTTCCTTAATATGTTGTTAATTCAAATACTTATACTATTTAAATACACTTAATGAACCTCTTATTACTTATTGCTACGTTATAATCGATTTTGAATCATCTCCGTGATTTAATCATTTGATCGTCAGTGTATTGTTATAAGGCTGAAAATGGTTCAGCAAACTTCGATCAGACATCAAAAAATCAAATAAAGTCGAAAATATCTTAAAAAATAGTCACGTGAACTTGATAAATGACTAAAAATTTTGACTTGGTTAACGACTCAGGCACTTGCTTGTAATTATACCATTACTTATTAACTTGTCTAATAGAAAAAGTCAACATCGCTATATCGAGCATTTTTAGGAAGAACATCGTATCCGACTTTTCACTTTTTAGTAGAGGGGTTTCATAATTATTAATTTCAAAAATATATATAAACGGCTTTATTATTATTTCCTACCAATTCCAAAATACATATAATTTATTTGCAGTAAGTATATAAGTACTTACAAAAATAACCATTTTATAAAAATAAAGGAAATATACCGCAAATATTTTAGAATTATTAAAGAAACGGCGTTTTACCAAAAAGTAGTAAAAGTCGGTTACGATCTTTCCTGAAGAAGATATCTAACTCAAATTCAACAACTAAATTTAAACTCGCAGAAGTGGTAGAAACTATTTTATCCTTTAATTTGATAATGTTCACTGTTTTCTACATTTCCCTCATTTTTATTTTACATATAGTAAGTTTAAAGCATCATACTAGAAAATATAATTCTACAAGTGACAAAATAGTTTACTTGGCATTATCTAGTTAAGATGTCGGCTAGACGCGGGCACTCAATACTTCACAGTAAATATTATATGTATCATCCATTTGTCACATTTTGGATACTAACCTAGTTAACTATTTAATTAGTTTTTAGTTATTACATTTTGGATACTAATTAGTTAACTATTTAATTAGTTTTTAGTTATTACATTTTGGATACTAACCTAGTTAACTATTTAATTAGTTTCTTTTTGGTTTCGCTCCGTCTCTTTTGTCGTTTTTCACTTGTTCTGGCGTGGACCCGTCGAGGTTGTACCAGGGTTTGAGGCTCGGTTGAGGGAGTTCTTTGCAGTCGACCAGCGGGTTGGTGGCACTCACCACTTCCATGACCCTGGGCTGAGCTTGGTCCAGTAGAGCCTCGTTAGCGCAGATTATTCCAGCCAGCGTCGTCTTGCGGATTTCATCTAGTTGTTCTGGAATGTTGTGAATACATTACAACATTTTTATTAAATTAGTTTATCATTGATACCTTCTTAGTAAGCAAAAGGTTGTAGTTTGTATCGAAAGAGGTAATTTGATGTTTTGAAGCCTTTGATATGATTCCTGGATGGTTGCATAGATCTCTATCTACTCTGTGGATTTTTTTTTCGGTTTTGTATTCAAATTGTTTTGAGCTACGTATAGGTGGAGTTAGCTTAAGAATTTATATTTGGCCAGTCTACTTCTTTAAAACATTACATCACATGTTGTGTTATATATATTTTTTTAACCTGACAGACATTTATTAGTCTGACAAGGTACGGCTTATAGAAACACACAGGACTTTAGATCTTATAGAAACACACCGGATTTTCGCAACCCTTGAAAATGAATCATTACTTATGTGATTATTTCATCTGCATAGGAACATAGGTTCATATAACATGATACCTGCCGGTTTCCCTTTCGTAATTTCTATAAAATCTAATTATCATTAAAACGATTTCCAGTTGGCATTTATGCATATTACTAGTACGGTCAGCAACCAAAAGTAGCTAAACAAATTCAAAATTTAAATCACCTGTAAATTTTTGTGTCCGTCGACAACAAACGTTTTTTCGTTATAAAAATAAACTTCAAAAGGTTTACGGTATTGAGGATAAAGAAAAAAGAATATTTCGATTGATATTCATGTGTAGATGAATTTTAAAGTTTCGAATTTGTTCAGCTACTTTTGTTGCTAACTGTACCTATAAGTTGTGTTGGGAAATTTTGGAAAATTTCACCCTTTGCCATTGATAATGACATTAATTTGCAAATCATATCTTACGACTTAGCGCTCTGACAATTCTTAACCTCATAATTAATACAATAAAGAATAGTATAACCAAGAAAATACATTAAAAAGAGAAAGCGAGTTTAATACAAGTTCACCAATCATAACTCAATTACAAAAGATCACGTGTGTCGTAAACAAGTGCAATTAAAGATAATTTTGACATAAAAGGATTTGTTCACAATTAATTACACGCTTTAAAGGGCAGATAATGGTCTATCAAGATAATTGGCAAGTAAAAAACCAACAACAAAGAGTTGCGTGGAAAGTGACGTCAGTTCAACATAATTTGAGCGGTTCGTATTACCAGCTTGTTTTAAAAAGTAATCTAAATTGTTTTGGAGACATGGTTGTAAGTATGTTCCGCTGATCGTATATTAGAATGCGATTATGGAAGGTGGAAAATATAATTATAGACAAACTAAACGTTTTCACTGTGAGGCTTGGAAGCAAGAAAACTTTAGTAAATCTCTAAGAATTAGGATACTTTATCTTCAACATGTCTAAGTAGATTTCATTATTGTACTGTATGCGTTTGCAAAATTGGCGAAATCTAAACTATCAGAATAGCCGCTGCAGCTAGTTATGGTTACCCTCAAATATATACTCTATGAGAAGCTCGAGATATTCAACGACGCAAAGTACCGACCGTCGACCCCACTTCCCCTCCCTCGACACCTCAATTATTGACTCACATCCCCCCTTATTTTATCTTAAAGGAAAAGAAAATATAAATCATTTGAACGTATGAAATGATAATTACGAATTATTCTGCCTTAGAAACCTTACAGACTACACAACGAAGTTAGAAATCAATCAGTATTAGATAGTAGAGTACAAATTTGAAATTACCTAACGGTCAATTTTTATAAAGAGCCTTACCCAAAGTAAATCCAACAGTCGAATCAGATGTTTCATACCAGAACCTGTCCCCGACCTTCAGCCTGAGGAACTGGTCCGCGATGAGGCATGTCAGGGTTGGCCCTAGAAGCCGACCCTTGGGGTTTTCCGCTAGGGCTCCGGTGTACAGATCTATGTCCTCTACGCTACTGCAAATTAAAAATGTAGTATTGAGTAATCCGTGTGAGTAAATTGACTTTTTGATTAACTTATCTGAAGGAAATGTTTCCGTTTTATGCCAGCGTATACGGGTTGTGGACTAGGAGTTCTTTGCTTCACGTCCTACCTTAAGAAACATTGTGTGGTTTTTATATTGTGACGGTTGTAGTTTCATGTGGCATTATCCCCTTTACTTCCCCTAATTTTTTCAAGAAAACTGTTAGTCTTTGTAATCAATTCCAATTTAGTTTTTAAATACATTAAACCATGAACCGGTCGTATAATGCAGAGCACGGATCAACTCCAAGATCTAACAAAATTGTTTAGTCCAAATATAATGACTCGGTGACTTAGAAGTATTACGGTACAACTACAGTGCTGTGATCTTAGACTCGATCCTTGGCCCTTGGGTGAGTGATATTGGGTTTTCTGCTCAGTACCATCCCGGAGTTGGCTTGGCTCCTATCACAGTATAAGATGCAATATATACGGAGGAAAGTAGGGCCACCAGTTGCGCTCCTGCCTACCCCATCGGGTATAATAATATAATGATAATAATATTAGCCCTGTATTATATACTGTCCCACTGCTGTCCACGGGCGTCCCCTACTATTGAGAGGGATTAGGCTTTAGTCCACCACGCTGGCCTAATGCGGATTGGTAGACTTCACACACCCTCAAAATTCCTATAGAGAACTTTTCAGGTATGCAGGGTTCCTCACGTTTTCCTTCACTGTTAAAGCAAGCGATAATTTACAAAGAATACACACATCATTTTAGAAAAGTTAGAATTGTGTGCCCTTGGGATTTGAACCTGCGACCATTCGCCTCGGCAGTCAGTTCCACACCCAACTAGGCTATCGCATCTTTTACATGACATGACACACTTACTTATAAATTTTACAGATCCGACTAAGAGATAGTTCATCAAATATAGCTTTGAGGTCTGCGAAGGTCTTCGGCCGCGAGAGTCCGCAGTGTTCACGCCACTGGACGTACGGCGCCAGCCCGTGGTCCCGCCCGCGCTGGATGTTCAGAGAGACCAGGTCCAAGCCGCAGGGTCCGGTCGGTTTGGATGGAGTGGACACGTTGGCGACCGGGTTTTCGAATAGGTGGTTGCTTAGCTGTACAAGTAATAAAGATTTGAATTATTTGATCAATTATATAACATTGCGCTTTTTATAACAAAGCGCTAACTCTGTTTTGTCGGAGTGTGTGCGGAGTGGGTCTCATACTTTGAGCTTTAATGTGGGTAGCATAAATAGTTTTTTGTCGGTTCCTGTATCAGAAGAAGCAAATGCTTTATTAAAAAAATATTTTGATTTCATCAAAAGTTAGTAGGCACGGGTAAAAGTGGACGTACGGAGCGACATAGTCGTGAAGTAACGACCGAGCTCCTTAAATAAAGATATAAAAAAAATGCGTTTACTCCTTTGTAGCGGTAGCGCTCTATAGAATGTACCACCTCTAACATCTCATCTGGTCATAGTCAAAAAGACTGATCGCATGTTAAAAACAATAATAAAATATAATATTGCGCCTCTCTCCTCGCAGAGTTAACAAAGGCGCTACAAATTCAATAATATTTCACATATTGTCTTATATCTGACTTTTCAAGTGTCGAAAGTACACTCGGCATTAAATACCTCGATATATAGAAAGAAGTAATCGCAGGTATTTTCCACACATTTATGTACCGTTATTGCTGATATGGAGATTGTGTTGAACTATAATAGTTGGACGTGAAACAATCACTACCGCATACCTACAGACAATTACAGCTGATATTGTTATATTATGTATTTGCCGCATGAAATGTTCTTCCGGGATAAATATTTACCCGAGGTAAAAGCCTATACAAATCAGGATTAGGTACCTAATAATGTTTCTATTAGTGACAGCAACCGTTAATACAACCGTCAAGTACAAAAAACAGCTATTATGTAACTTTTAATAATCAATCACCCCTGTACACCCTACAAGTGAAAGACTTTTCAAAATCGGTTCAGTAGTTCCAGAGATTAGCCTCTACGAACAAACAATTTTTTCCTCTGTATAATATTAGTAAATATCTACCTATTTCTTAGGCATCACTTCAATTAAACACGATTCAATTATAAAATAATAAAGTCACTCGACTATTACATTTAAAAAAATGAGGCAAAAGTGTTGAAAAGGTAAACTTACTTCGGTAGTGACATGAGGGTCGACAGCGTGCACCAACGTGTTGAGAGCAGAACGCACGGCGTTCTTGGGGCCTCTCGCGTTGTACAAAGCGTAGGGGTTGAACAACATTTGGTGCAAGTGGATGTAGTTGACGGAGCCGTTGTTGGCGTCCACGTTGTGAATCAGACCCTGGAATAAATGTTTCATCATCAGCTTTTGGAATTCCACTGCTGAATATAGCCCTCCTATACCGGTTCCAGGCCGAACTGTTAGAATCGATCTGCAATTAGTGAGTTCTTACGAAGTACTTCAAAATATCCATTTCAAAGTAAATCTTAACTTTGTTATTAAAGATGATAATCGATATTCTTAAAATAACGATTGATTTGTAGTATATGTCGTTAAAGATGGACGACAATCAATATCGAAATAAAACTATAAAAAAGGAATATAAATACCTTTATATAATTTAAAAAAGGTAGATAAATATCGTAAGTTTAACTTTTCGGATGATTAACTCAGTTCCCTCGTGACCATGGCTGCAAAGTTTTCGAAACTTCGGGAGAAAATAATAATATAAAAACCCGCGATATAAACCGAAAAAAGTAAGTTTTATTTCGATATCTAATAATTGCGTGAATATAAGAAATCATTATGAATTTAAATGCTAGATAATGGTACTATAGATATGGTTTTATTGCCTAATGTCTATAAAGAATGAATTAGTTCCAAAATCGTTTCTATCTACTTTCTCATGTTCCAGGGAAACGTATCATTTAAACCCTACATTGAACATTTTACAGTTATGTCTGAAGATTGCAATTGTTTTTAAATTATATGATTTGATTTTCCATAATTGTAATCAGTAAGATTTTTTTTTGTTATCTTGTATTCATTAGTATTTGCTTCAGTTAATTCTAGTCTACTACGTATTAGCTTTGTTGGAAACTGTGGTCGATTTTATTATTATTTTTCTGTATGTTCAGTTGTAATTGTTCTGTGTGTTTCCCAAATACTTAATAAATAAAAACATAAAGATTTGCTACGACGTCAAAATTTAAATTAAATTAAAATTTTGGCGTCGTAGCATTCAGTAAAATACACACCACAAATGTTTATATTTTTATTTATTAAGTATTTGGGAAACACACAGAACAATTACAACTGAACATACAGAAAAATAATAATAAAATCGACCACAGTTTCCAACAAAGCTAATACGTAGTAGACTAGAATTAACTGAAGCAAATACTAATGAATACAAGATATTATTCCAATAGCATTCGTTCCAATGAAAATAATAATTTAAGTCAAATTTGCGGTAGTTTTTTAAATTAAACGGTTATCTTTCCTTTAGAACCTGGAATAATAAAACGTTTAAATATTTACACGTTGTTTGAACGTTTGCGTTCGGATTAATTATAATATTAATATAAACAAATGTTTATTTTATTATAATTATCAACGTTTGACATTAACATATTATTATTATGAGAATATGCCTATTTTTTTAACGTTTTCTGCAATCCAAACAGTTTTTAACTTATTACTTGTATTATTACCGAATACAAATATCTAAATCCATTATTCATCTCAATTTCAAACATAAAAATCAGTGGATCTACTATTTTTGGATACATACTATAACAACATCACGACTACTTTTTTTTCATCATTCATTTTGTATAGGTGCTACATAACAAAACTTAAGCCTTTATGATCTAAATAGAGGGCCTTAGGTCTCTAATGTGTATTCAAAAGTTTTAAGCAGGGTTGTAAATGGAATATCTACGGATTGTGACTTGTTTCCATTTTACAATGATAGATTTCATTGTAATCTAGGTGCAAATTCCAATTCAGTTTAACTAAAATGTGTTTTTGGAATAAAAGAATTAATAGAATACAATGTTTCTTTGTTTTATAATATGTATAGATGATTGTTTGAACTGTGACCTCAAATTCGAATTCAGAAAGACTTCAATGGCTCCTTAAATCAAATACCTCACGTAGTGCTTGAAGAATGTGACGATATTCTATTTCAATGAGAGACAAGATGTTGAGGGTATAACAATAATTCATATTTTAAATCTAGTGACTGCACAATAATCGATTGTGGAATGTGAAGTATGAATTCAATAGCACAATACTATATACCAAGAGGTTATCGTAAAGAAAAACAAAATGAATAAAATACAAATGCTATTAGTGAAGCTATTGAAAACAATTTAAACAATCGATTTCTTCATTCTTTTTAATAATCTTCGGATAGAAAGAAAATAATATAAAGAAATAGACAACATGGTCCAGTTCAGATCAGGTCAGTTCAGTTTAGTTTTAGCTGATGAGATTTCCTGGGCGGAGGATAACAAAACAGGCGCAAGGCCCGGGCAGGCTTAAACTAAGGTTCCCTATTTGAACAGGTTTGTCGTTAAGAAGATTTAAACAAGGTCCTCTGAAACACCGCAAGGCCTCTCTATAACGGCAAGGCTCCGGGCTGTTGCCCAGTTGCCCTCCCTACCTTCTAAGTATAAGGATCAAGGATAACAAATATACTCTAATAAAAACCAGAATTAAAACTTAATCCATTTAATAATACGCTAAATATGTAGCATTAATATATTTTGTAACATCTAAAATTATAATAATTGGAGTAATCGGCATCATTACATTTTTGTTTGTCGGTTCAGATTTAGAATCTTTAATACATACTTATTTTAATCCGGCGCGATTTTTCTAAAGAACACGATTCGCTGATAATATCGGTAACAAATTAAATTATGTGTCAGTATTTGACTTCCATTCATTCTTAATAACCAGTATTTATGGGCAGTTTCTAATTAGATGATTCTTAGTGATAAGAACACGATTGATATATTCTATTATATACTATTCCTACAATATTTTCATGTTATATTTTTCATAATGAGCCGTAAATAAGTCTTACACCCGTATCTTAGACGTTTCCTTGAATATTCCTGGACTCCATTCAACCTCACTGGAGGTAATCAGTATTCTTAGTTGAAAAAAATCTCCACTCAACGCCACTCAACACTTTTCCTTTCTCGAGGAAAGGAATGAACTGTTTTACCGTAACTTTCCCTACTTTCTACTTTGACATTGGCAAAATCATCATCTGCCAACAATGAAGCCACAATCTAAAAATTGAATTGAATTGAATCAGTTGTCAAATTCAAGGTACCTCGCGACTTACCTTAAGGAAGACTCGAGGAAAGTTATTAGCTTTGTAAACAGTTTTACAATCTGATTACTTTATTCTGATATTATTTCAAGTGTGTTAATAATAGATTTCCAACTGTTCCTGCAATACTTCATAGGAATATCCTGAAGATATTCCTCAAGAATCCTCAAGAAGATCCTCAAAAATAGCTGAAACTTTAACTAAGAATACAATTTTCAAGGATTCATTGAATAAGTTCACAAGGTAATATCAATTGAGATAAGGTTGAGGAATTTTCGAGGAAACGTCTTAAAATACTTATATAATAATTTACAGTTAATCCATGGTATCTTTTGCATCGTCTGAACTCAAATATCAATATGTACAGTATACATTCTTAGTAAATGGAGCTATTTTAATACACAGCATTTTATACTTGCATGTTACAAATAAAAATATACGCAGAAATTTAATTAAAATGTAAACTTCGAAAAATATCGTAAAAGCTCTCAACGTGTGTACTTTTCGAACTTGGCTGAGGAAGGCCAATATAGTGGTGCTAAAGTTCCCGTAAAAAATAAGGTCATATATTTTATACGTATTTAGGATAAGAATCAAACAGTGAATACTCTTCTTAAACAGGTCCCTCGACTTGCCCTAAACATACTGTATAGCAAGACAAATACGATAAATTTAACCATAGACCTAGATTAAACTTAAATCCTATTTTCATTCTCTTTTTTTTTATTGATTTGAATAACGAGACGAGCTTGCCGTTCACCTGATGGTAAGCGATACGAACGCCCATAAACAATAGAAACACCATCCAACACCTTGAATTACAAAATATTGTTTGGTATTCCACTGCGCTCGCCATCCTGAGACATGAGGTGTTAAGTCTAATTATGTCCAGTAGTTACACTGGCTACAACGTCATTCAAACCGAAACACAACAGTGACTACACACTGCTGCTTGGCGTCCGACATAGACAATGCGGTGGTACCTACCCAGGCGGACTCTCACATATGACAGACGTACCACCAGTAAAGTCTCTTTTACATATTAAACAGATGTATGCAAAGTCTAAATTTTGTTAATCTATTCTACAATTGTATAACTTACCGGTAAAAGAGTGTGGGCGAATCTAAACACGGCAGCTGAGAAGTGGTTCGCTATGGAGGGGTCCACGGTAGGGTCGTACGCGTCCGAGTAGCCGGTGTCCTTCACGGTCATGTTCAGGGCCCACATCACGTCAATGCCTGGAAGAAAGCAGTTTCTACTTTATAAATGCATATCATTGCCTTCGTCTGCATTCAATCAATCAATCGGCCTGTCGCCGTCCACTACGATTTATTTTTTAAGTATCTTTTCTTTAAAACCGCCTCAGTTTTTAATAACTGCCTAACTTATATTACCTTACTTATATATTATTTAATAAACAAATAACAAACACACTCGCATTTATCTCTATCTATAAACTTACCAAGGATAGAGGGCAAGAATTCCGAGTAAGAAATGTGTTGCATCTGCGCTCCGACGATTCTCCTCGCTTCTTGGAAGACAACTTCATCGCTCCACCTCGGATTATTCTTCTTCAGCTCTATCGCTAGTCTGTTGTGTTGCCGCGCTAAGATCAAGTGCATTGTCGTCAAGTGTAGATTCTCGTTGGCTCTTGCGTCACCTAAAATTATTATTTTGGAATCATGAACTCAGACCAGTCCTGGATTTGTAAATAGGTCGTATAGGACGCGACCTATGGGCGGCAGAATTCAGAGGATGCTCAATTGTTTAAATTAATCATTCGTTTATTTAACTTTAGTGCCTTCCATAATGCAAACAAAAGAAAAATTATTAAGTATTATATAAACCTACATACATACATGTTGAAATTATACACGGATACCAAAACAAACGAACTGTTTTATTATGCGAACAAGTTACAACAAAAGCTTTTTAAATTTTAAACAGACATTACCAAAGAGTAATAACTATATTCACATGACGAAGGTAACCAAAACATTATGCCACAAACATTATATTCAACATTCTTTCAACAATACATACATAAACCTACCTACTTGGGGCGGCAGAAATAAAGTGGCCTACACTCATAAAAACATACATGCGGCACTGCCTCAGACTTATTTTATTTCAAGTCTCGTGTAAGAGGGGACGAGCCCATTGGCAATTTCCAGGCACAACAGACTTCCAAACTCCTGGCAGATACAAAGCAGGAACCGAATATTGACCTAACCCGGAGATCGTATCTGAGACCTGACGCGGTAAGCATACGTATGCAATAGAACAATATCACCAAGTCAGATTTGGAATTAATGGTCTGAATTAAATTTATTTAAATTTGCATAAGTGTCAAGTAAAAGTTATAATCGTAATACCAGTTATGGAAACTAGAAGACAAAAAATTTCCGCTAATTTTATGACTAACGAGTTGTTCTGAAGTTTAGTAAAAACTTTATTTACATTTTTGTTACAATATATTATTATATATGCTACAATAAAAAAACATTAGGTTACAAATTAAAATAATAAATTTATTCAATAGACCCTAGGAATGTTTACATAGCAGATGCGTCTATTCATGAATGTCCATCCAAACAACTAGGCAAGACTAAATTAAGTATTTTTGGGAATTGAAATAGATGGATAAATAACCAACACTAAGAATAAAGCCAAGTATTTCATAGCACGCCAATATTTGAATCATCATAGTATGTGGTAACAAACCTGTCTCAAAACAGTACTGTCCCTTCGCATTCATTTCCACCGTGTTACAACCATCGTTGGGGTCGGTGGAAGGTGGCAGGAGCTCGCGGTTGCCCACCACCAGCATCCTCAGCAACCCACCAGAGCCGACTCGCAGTTTGGTCGTGGTGGTCTGCGCAAAACCGTACACCGTGGAGCCGTCAACGAATGCTGTCGCTTGGTTCATTTGTTCGCGAGGACCTGATAACAGAAGGGTTAAGATTTTTTCATAGTTAAATGTAACAATTTATTAGAGTCTTATTTATTTATTTAATTCTTTATTGTACACATGTACAAGCGTAAAAGACTTACCTCCTTATTCATAGACGTTATTTATCTAAGGACGGAGCATTGCTGTGATAATAAATCTGTTTCTCAGCTTTGTTTATCTGACAGCCAACTGGATTCAAGTTGTATCTCAAATCTCAATATTAGCCAGTCACAACGGCCTTATGTCTACGCACTGCGAAGGCTGCCATGCCGTCAGCACTGAGAAACAGACTTGTTATCACACCAATGCTCCGTCCTTAAATAAACAACGTCTATGAATAAGGGGGTTAGTATATCCACTTATAATTAATAGAGCACCATTGGCGGTCTTATCACTCGAGGCAATATCTTGAAGACAACCATATGGCATGGACATTGGAAAAGGCAAAAGAAAGGGCAGTTGTGGTGTACACTGTACGGAATCTGTAAAATGTTAATCATTATTTAGATTCAGTTGACAGTCAATGAATTGGAATTGTAAGCCAAAGACGAAGGGAATGTGAAAATAACATGATAAATGCCAGCATTAGCAGAGATGCTCTGGATAATTATTTCTTTTTAGGTATGCATATAGAATCGACTGCTGAATAATAGCCTTGAAAGAATAGTCTGAGAGGTTATTTTCCGACCTCAATTTCGTGATATAGACATCGATCTTATCACCGCATTAGCTGGAAATTATAATTTCGTGCATTTTTCGTGTTTTGTTGAATTTATCTGATTGCTCGATCTCGCTACTCCTGATTATCCGGTCGTTGAATGAAATCGAAGTCATCTATTTTACACTTAAAGTACGCACTAGATCTTTTGTAGGTTGTATAATTTATATCAACTGAATTATACTAAAAAACGTGTCATACCAAAATGGCACGTAGGCGCCGGTGCGGAGCGCACGAACTCCATGCAGGTGAGGTTGTAGTCCTGGTAAAAGGGATCCTCTACATCCAGGAGCACGGGGAAGCACTCGGGATGCGGCGGCTGTTCAGGATCACAGCATGACAACGCTGAGCTGTTCTGTCCTATATACACATCATGGATATTTTAATGAATCAATCAATAGATAATAAAATATATTTGAATAATATATGCATTTTCTTAATCTTGAAAAAATAACTCAGATTTGAATTAATTACATAAGTTTTATTAAGTTTCTTGTAGGCAAAAGCCAGTTTGAGAATTCTGGATGGTTTATTATTATGTCTCGTTTGAAGGACATTGGAGCATCTGACTGACTAATATGATATTAACGTAAAACGTCTTAGGCACGCATAACATCATCAAATAAACGACAACAATATTCCAAGAATTTACAACAATTTCGCGTACCTTTACTAAGCGCAGTAGCAGTAATATCGTGGTCCAGGAACTGTCCCCATACAGCCAGCATGACGGTGAAGGAGGAGTCGTGCGCGTAGCTAGGCCGGTGAACCGTGACGCTGACGTCACGGGCGCTGGGGAGCGGTGCGCCGTTCACTCCCGTGCGGGGAGAACTGATCCCTGGACAATCGTCAGATTATGTTGGCCTCAAAGCATTAAGCTTACGAAATGGTGGTGCTTTATGGATGGGGCTTTACACATATAGCGTCACGCCTTATTCACTTTTTAGAAGTAGGGAGTAACCATACCCTTATACCGCTAAGTTCTTGTAATAGAGGATGAGCTATTGCCTATGTTTATACAGATTTATTATCATAACTTCATCATATGATGCTTCCATGCTAATTCTTTAGTAGGCCATTCTTTGTGACCTGACGGATAATCACGAATATGGATACCCACAATTTTGAATTGAGTTTTTGTATCCTGCAATACTTCATTTAAGACCTGACTATTTATCTCTTGGGAGAAGATAAAACTATTGGATATGCGTGCTCATTATTTAAGTAATTGTATTAAACCTCCGTTAATACGGAAAGACACGATATGATAATGGGATCTGGAAGATAATTAAGAATGGAAACTAATTATAAATGAATTAAAGGGATTGAGATCAAACTGTTTACACCAAAGCTCCTAATTTTATATCTCAATTAGTTTTACGAGCTTCTTAATTCCAAAGGTGGCCAGATAAGTATTAATTTTAATATGACATTGGTATGTTCCATAAAAAAAAATATGGTAAAAACGTTTTAATAACCCGATAACGGAATATTGACTGCCTCGATGGCGTAATTATATTGTGGGCTGGGTACGACTTGCTCACTCTGAGATGACGAGCTTGAATTCCTGGTCAGGCATATCGATGTGTTTGTTTTCTTCTCTACACATTCCAAGCTGATGTAACTTAAAAATTTCATAAATTTTTAATGCCATTTAATGATTTGTATCTTTACAATCTAATGACACTTTACGATAATGAATAAGTGCAATAACTATTACAATTGTATCAATAACAATAAGGTAATTTTGTAGTCAATACGTGTTTCTCAATTCACTTCAATTAGAGCCAGGACTATATATAATACGGTTTTTGCTGTAGCTACTTAAGTAAAGGCCGCTGTTAGGAGTGATAGCAGAAAATTCATGGGATTGGGCTTCGTTCGATTTACCTCAACAAACGGAAGACATCGTAAATTAAAAACGACTTTAGATTTAGATTTTGATCAACATTAATAAATTTAAATATCTTTTTTCGTCGTAAACGCCTTGGTAAATTGGTAATAATCTAACGCGTGCGAGCTGTGACGCACTCTTATGCTTGATTATGTCTAGACTACTACGGCTCTTTTACATTGTGTCTGGCCGAATTAATATCAGCCCGTTTGCTGGCAGCGATAAAATTTTTTCTCTTCGGTTGAAATTATTTAGTTTAAGTTACTGGCGGAAGGTTTTACATATGGGAAAATCCGCCTGGGTAGGTACCACCGCAAAGTCTTTCTGCCGCCAAACAGCAGTGTGTAGTCACTGTTGTGTTCCGGTTTGAAGAATATTTTAGCCAGTGTAACTACAGAACATAATAAAATTTAACATCTCATATGTCAGGATGGCGAGTGCCATGGAATACCAAACAATACTTTGTAATTCAAGGTGTTGGATGGTGTTTCTGCTGTTTATGGGCGGTCGTATAGCTTACCAGGCGATCGGCAAACTCGCATCGATCACAGCAATTAAAAAAAAATATATATATATATATTGTGGTTTTGCCAGAATCCATTCCTTCATCTATTTACTGCCGTTTTCAATAAAGGACCCTAATCTCAATCTTCAATCCGATTCCGAGAATGAACCAACCAAAATAATTCATTTGAAAGCATGTCCACAAGTCTTTGTTCTGATTGGTCTATTTTTGAGATAGATTGAAAAAATAATTTGGAATTGTTTATTGAAAAGGTCGGTTAATGTGACCTGCCTCTTAGTTTTGCGTCACACGTTCTTTAAATTATTAATAAGGCCAAATTTTTAAATGTCATAAAAGATAAGTATTATTTTAACGCGTTACTCATAGTGTTGTTCAAATGATTATATTGAATATATTAAAATCTAGTCTAATAACTTTATGAAAGCAATAATTATAGTCAGGAGGCCTTATTCCGTCTAAAAAGGCGGAATTATGTTTTTGCAATCATTGGCGTTCAAGTCAAATGACAGCTTTGGTAGTAGTATAGGTAAAAAGGGGATTTTTGACTTTTTCACCTATACGGCTTTTAAACTATCCTTCGATTAGAACGCCCCTAATTGCGAAAAGACGAATATAGCCCCTCGTAGACGGAATTGATCCCCTTGACCTAACACAACTTAGTGGTTAATAAAAAGTGTAAGTAAAATTAGTCTCTAGTATGTTATTACTTTTCAAGTACTAAGTATATTTTGTACATGCGGTTCAAATAGGCCGGCATAATTGTGTCGACTAGCGAAAGAAAATCATATCTCGTCAGTCGACATTCTATCTGGGGCTCACTTCGAGAACATCATCAGCCCGTTGCAGTCCACTACTGGGTAGGTCTCTCCCAAAATACGCCACAGAGGCCGGTCTGCTGCTTTATGCAAGTCACGGCCGGCACTCTTGTACACTTCGCTTACCATTAATTTCTGTGGAGTCACTTTACTGTACCCATATAAACTCCTAAGCTCGTAATTACAATTTTCACAATAGCCAATCTTTATCCTTCATTTCAGCCGGGAATCGTCCACTGCTGGACATAGGCCTCCCCATTGAGCGCCACAGGGACGTTTTTGGGCCGCTCTCATCCATCGGACTCCGTCGACCCTCACCAGATCGTGGGTCCACCTCGTGGGGGGGCTGTCTACTAACCCTACCCTAATCTTTATTCTTACCGTCTCCATAAACAGCCGGTAGGATCCTTCTAAACGGGGTGTGTGACACGCCCCATCTGTAAGGATGGTTTAGGTTGTTGCAAGTGCCGTCCAAGGATCGGTACTTGGTAGCAGGGCAGGGCGCGGTCTGGTTCTTGCAATACCACGGCATCGGGAATGTCTCGTTGATGAGGGGGCCCACGCCGACGGCGCTGTTCGGCATGGTTTGCATCCTGGAAAGAGGATAAGACTTAAGTGTTTTTGAAGCTACTTGAAGTCAGTTTGTCTGTTTCATTATAATTGATACTTTATTGGAGAGGAAGGTCATGTAGTGTACGTAATAATAAAACAGTGTACATAATTACTAACTAGCCGTCCTCAATAAATGGTCTATCTAGACACTGAAATATTTTTAAATTCGAAGCAGTAGTTTTTCAAATTTGTGCGTTCAAACAAGCAAAATATAAACTCTTCAGCGCTATACATACCATAATATATAGAAGTATAGATAGATAGATGTGTAATATATCCAAAAATGTGACGTCACACTAAAAAATTAGATAAGTTTAGACATAATATATTATGGCTGTCGATTTTGGAATTGAACCCAAGACGTAATTCCCTTTGAGTTACTTATGAAGGTAGAAAACATGTACACCATGATTCTTTTTTTAAAAACATGCCCAATGTAATTCTAAAATACTTTTATTACTAGGAATCAAAGTTGTTTTTATAAATAACCCCAAAATTATACAGAACTTAAGCGCTAACAAAAACAGACGGTGTACTAAAATAAAAATAAAATCGGTTAAATTACATTTTAAATAAACACGTAATACCACTTTGATACGACTATGAATTTAATAATTACTGATATTAGAATACTTACTGGAAATATAAAATAGATGCATATAAAATACATAAAGTTATTAGACTACGTGCAGAATTACATTATCTAATTAGGTGCTTCACATTTTAGTACCTGGCATCGAAATCTGATGAGAGGCGAAGTATCCTTTTGCTGCAGTTAAAATAAGGTTACCATCATCGATGTATACTAGGTATAATATATGCCAATGATTTTCATTAAAGTAATGTAACTATTTTATTACTTATAATAATATGGATGAAACAAGACTGCTTCGGTGACTCCAAAGCCCCGTGTTCAAATCCCGGGTCGTACAAAATATATTTTTTTCTCAGTATTATCACTGTCTGTCCTGAAACTGGAATTTATACCAAATATGGCGATAGACTCGCTTCTTATTATAAGGGACGAAGTACACGTGGCGAAGAGTGGGTAGAGTACTTGCGTATCTATCTACACATTTGGGGATAAAGGTGTGAGGGCACACCCTAAAACACACGCATTAAAACGAGCAAGTCACTTGCCACAGTGAAGAAAGAAAGAAAGTAATAATTTTTGGTTTTCATAACACTCAAAAAACGAATTTAAATAACAAACAAAGAAGACTAAATTAGAAAATAAACCAAAAACCAAGGTGGATTCAGTTCAGCTTATGCTACAGGGTGAACTACAGCACTGATGTTTGAGACCAACAGTCAACGTATTATAATCAGAATAGTATCATCATCAGCGGCAGGATGTCCACTGCGGAATATAGGCCTCCCCCAAAGATTTCTAGATCAACCTAAAGAAAGCGATCCGCATCCGGCGACCTCTTGCAACTTTTATTAGATCACAATAAAAATATAATTAACAGTAACATATGACGTATCTATAGGTATTACCTTGTTTGTGTATCAAATACTAATATGGATTTGGTAACGGAAATCGAAATGGAACCTTATATATAACTGTGGTCAGCCAGGCGAAATGAAGCCAAACACGCGGATACTGTTTCGTGGTTTCTTACCTTATCGCATTACCTGTCGGCTGTTGGCCTAAATTCTAATCCTATGTTGGTTATTTATAGTGGAGTAAATGAACTTATTAAGGGTGATGTAGGTGAATGCGTTTAGGTAAAGTAGGGTGAATGTCCTTAGGGATTACAAGATGGATTAGTTATTAACAGCTTGATTGTGCTGCTTCTATAGTTTTGAAGGTATGGGGGCCCCGATCCGTCTACATATTCGTCTTTTTGAAATTACAGGCGTTCTAATCGAAAGACAGCTTTGATAACCGTACAGGTAAATAAGGAATTTCTTGACTCTCTTACCTATACGAAGCGAAGTTTGCTTAGAATAGAACGCCTGTAATTGCAATAAAAGGATTCATTCCTATAGACGGAATAGCGCCTCTGACTTTACTAGGTTTTATTATAACTGTAGCTTTCCCCGTGGTTTTTCTTAGCGAAAGTCCGTTTCTGACGGCTCGAAATTCAATCCGAGTGTTATTCCGGTAAATAGTGTAATGCAAGCGAAGTCTCGAGCAAAAGCTAGTTTCAATTTAAAAACCTACTTCCCAGTTGTAATGAATCGTCACATTTGTATATTTTTATACAATAATGCTAAATGCTCTGAATAATTTAATATAAATATTAAGGTCACTTGTTTATAACAATTTTTTTGTAGGTATGCTAATGAAAATAATTTAAAGTAAAATTCTGTAAAATACTGTCTTAAAATATTTATTTATTGTTTATGATTTCTCATGTTCACGCGAATGTCAGACACTGAAATGAAACTATTTTGCGGTTATTCGTATTACAATTGTATAATTGTAAATGTAAGTAAATATTATAATTTTGACTTTTCTGATGACCAACACAAGTCCACCCTCTGACTACGAAGGCTGTAGTCTTCGAAATGGCGAAAATTAAAATATAAAAACCCCGATAAAATACGCAAATAGGTTTATTTCAATTATTGATTGTTTTTAAACGAAAACTTATATAACAAAGTAGACAGATTCTATTAAATAGAAAAATATATCTATAATTATCGACATAGTAATAGCTTATCAAATTTATGTATCTGGCATATAGAATTTAAATCGGAAAATATCTTTTCTAACGTCATTTCATTTACTAGTTTCATCTTGCACATTAATTAACAAAAAATAATTTTGTTTTAACTTTATCTGGAATAATATGTTTTTTTTCACTGTTTGTGACTTCTTTTCTCAAAATCGCATGTGCAAAACCCATGATACTTATATTAACACTTAACTAAAATGTTTCGGTGGCGTAGTTGTATTGGATGTGCTTACGACCACCGTACTGATGTACCGGGTTCGAATCCTGTGTCAGGTAAATTAATATTGGGGTTTTGAGCTCAGTATCAGTTCGGAGTCTGGGATTTTTGCCCCTTATTGCAATAAGCTCGCCCTCTGTTACATCATGGGACGGAACACAGGAGGCGAAATGTGGGTGCCCTGGTGCCACCACTTCGGGGAAAAAGGCGTGATGTGCGTTTCTTTGTTTGTTTTAAATTGAAACATATTTTTTTGTCTACCTATCTAGGCAATACGGCATATTACCTATATAACCGTGGCAATAGGTCCATAGAACCCGATTCCTGCCGACTTCCCTCTCGCAATTTATGTAAATCTAATTACCATTAGAACGATTTACAGACCGTTTTAATGCATATTATTAGTACTTATATCTATATGTTGTGTTGTGACCACTTTCGAAAAATTGCACCCTTCGCCACTGCCTATATGGCACCCAATTGCACAATATCCGTATCGGCTGACTTGACTTTCACTGATAGAAAACTTTATATATATATTCATCATCATCATTGGCAATTAACATCTACGTGAGATGATTAAGTAGTTCACGGTGGAGGAAGTGGTGGCCGCCATTGTCGGGACCACGGGATGCTCAGCTGAAGAGCTGAAGCCGGGAGCCCTACGTCCCGACTATGCGGGTATGCTGGCCATCACGGTCAGCTGCCCCGTGACGGCGGCCAAAGTGGTGGCTGAGGGCCGGAGGCTTTTGGTGGGCTGGGTGTCGGCGCAGGTTAAGCTGCTCGAGCCCCAGCCTCTGAGGTGTTACCGATGTCAGACCGGACATCACGTCGGGGTAAGGTGCACCTCGGAGGTCGACCGCAGCGCGTTGTGCTTCCGCTGCGGTCAGCCCGGTCATAAAATCGGCTCGTGCACCGCCGACAAGCCGCACTGCTTAGCCTGTGCGGCGGTTGGCAAGCTCCAACCGAACACCGGGCGGGGAGTAGAGCCTGCGCCGCTCCCGCCAATACCGGGGCAAACGCCGGCCCACGGCCTCCACTGCCGCTTCCGCCGCGGCTCCCGCTAGCACTGCCGCTGCTACTTCTGAGAGAGCGCAATGGAATGCCATTAATGGCCCCATTGCGCTTTCTCCAGGCGAACAACAACCACTGCGCCAGAGCTCAGGATCTCTTGCTCCAGAGCATGGCGCGGTGGTCGATTAATATCGCCGTGGTCTCCGAGCCGTACTTTGTCCCGCCCAGGAATGACTGGGTGGAGGACCTGAGCGGCTCGGTGGCCATCATCGCGTCGGCCGCCGCCGGTACCCTGACCCACGAGCGGGTGAAGAGGGGCCAGGGTTGTGTCGCAGCTCGGTTCGGAGGGATAGTCGTAGTGGGGTGCTACTTCTCTCCGAGCCGAACTCTCGCCGAGTTCCACAACTCCCTCAGGGAGCTGAGTGACGTCGTCGTCGAGTACGGTTCGCTTCCCGTCGTCGTGCTGGGGGACTTCAACGCCAAGAGCCAGGCTTGGGGTTCCCGGTACACGGATGTACGGGGGCGAATGGTTGAGGACTGGGCCTTGGAGGTTGGCCTGGACGTCCTCAACAGGGGTTCCGTCGCCACGTGTGTGCGGATGCGGGGTGAGTCCGTGGTGGACATTTCGTTTGCCAGCCCCGCATTGTCGCAGCGTGTTGTCGACTGGCGAGTAATGGAGGCGGTGGAGACGCTGTCGGACCACCGGTATATCCGGTTCGACGTCTCCACCGATCCCTCGAGCGCGCCAGTCCGACGGGCCCCAAGTGGTCCACGTTGGGCGTTGAGACAGCTGGACAGGGAGCTCCTCCTGGAAGCCTCCATCGTCCAGTCCTGGGTGCAAGCACCGGTCAGGCCGGACGATGTGAATAACGAGGCCGACTGGTTCCGGGAGGCTATGTCCTCTGTCTGCGACTCGGCAATGCCCCGAGTCCGCCGAAGCCAAGCGCGGCGCAAGGTGTACTGGTGGTCGCGGGAGCTGGCATCGCTCCAGGCGGCGTGCTATACCGCGCGACGCCGGTACACCAGGTACCGCCAAATCCGCATCCGGCCTGTGGATGCGGTGGCTCGAGAGGCGGAGCTATACCAGAGGTACAGAGACGCAAAAGACGCTCTCTCGGGCGCGATTCTAGAGTCTAAGAATCGCGCCCACCAGGAGTTGCTGGAGTCTCTTGACGCAGACCCGTGGGGACGTCCTTACAAAATGGTGCGGAGCAAGCTCCGCATCTGGGCGCCCCACTGACGCAGAGTCTCCGGCAGGAACTGGTCGAGGGCGTCGTTGGCGCTCTGTTCCCTGCACTAGGGGAGCACGCTCCTCCGCCCATGGCTCCGCCTTCGGCGGCGCCCGGCATGGACCACGACGACGACGTCACTGTTCCCGCGGTGACCGGGGTAGACTTGAGGGTGGCGGTGGCCAAGATGAAGGCCAAGAACACCGCCCCAGGGCCCGACGGCTTGCCTGGAAAAGCCTGGGTCCTGGCCTTGAGGATCTCGGGCCTCGACTTCAGAGGTTCCTCACGGCATGTTTGGAGAGGGGCCAGTTTCCACTTCGTTGGAAGACGGGGAAACTGGTCCTCATCGCGAAGCATGGGCGCCCCGCGGACAGTCCGTCCGCATACCGGCCCATCGTCCTGCTCGACGAGGTGGGCAAGCTCTTCGAAAGAGTTATTTCAGACCGCCTCGTCGAGCACCTGACGAGGGTTGGGCCGGATCTTGCGGACAGCCAATTTGGCTTCCGCAGAGGGCGCTCTACTGTGGATGCCATCATGCGCGTGAGGTCTCTCGCGACGGGGGATGCTGTTTCCCGGGGTAGGGTCGTCTTGGCGGTGTCGCTTGACATCGCCAATGCCTTTAATACCCTGCCCTGGAGTTGTATCAGGGAGGCACTCCGGTATCACCGGGTGCCGGCCTACCTCCGTCGCGTTGTCGGGGCCTACTTGACGGATAGGGCCGTCATTTACCCCGGTCGCCAAGGGGAATGGATCAGGCGAGAGATGTCGTGCGGTGTTCCGCAGGGTTCGGTTCTGGGGCCGCTCTTGTGGAACATCGGATACGACTGGTGCTGCGCACCGACCTCCCGAGCGGCGTCAGCGTGGTATGCTACGCTGACGACACGCTAGTTTTGGCTCACGGGGGGTCGCATCAGGCGGCGGTCGACGCGGCTACAATTGGGGTTGCGACAGTCGTTGAGAGAATCCGGCAACTGGGACTCGAGGTGGCGCTGCACAAATCCGAGGCCATGTGCTTTCATGGCCGGGGGAACGCGCCACCTCCGGGTCTCCAGATCACGGCAGGAGGGGTTCACATCGGCGTCGGGTCGACGATGAAGTACCTGGGACTCGTCCTCGACAGCCGGTGGAACTTCAAGGAGCACATCCGCCTTTTGGCTCCCAGGTTGGTAAAATTCACCTGCATAATGCGGCGTCTTTTGCCAAACCTGGGGGGGCCAAATGCTCCCTGCCGGCGGCTCTACGCAGGAGTCGTGCGGTCCATGGCCCTGTACGGTGCCCCCGTGTGGTCCGCAGCTGTGGCGCGGCGGCAAGGCCGCTTTCTGAACGCGCCACAAAGAGCGATGGCCATACGGCTGATACGGGGATACCGCACGATCTCCTGCGAGGCGGCGGGCCTCCTTGCCGGACTACCGCCATGGGGTCTCGAGGCGAAGGTCCTTGCGTCACTGTATGTGTGGCGCGGGGAGGCGCATAGCCGGGGCGTAGCTCCGCTACCGCGACAAATTGCCGCGCGGCGGACGGAGCTCCGGCAGAACCTCATGGCGGAATGGCGACAACGACTGTCGCAACCCTTGGCTGGGCACGCCACTATAGCGGCGGTAAGTCCCCTCTTCGAGGTGTGGCTGACGAGACGTCACGGCGTCCTCTCATTCCGGACGACGCAGGTACTGACCGGTCACGGCTGCTTCGGCAGGTACCTGTATCGGATCCGGGTGGAGGATACGCCCGCGTGTTTTTACTGTGCGGATCGGCCGGAGGACACGGTGGAGCATACGGTGGAGGTGTGCCCAGCTTGGGCTGAGCCCCGCCGTGTTCTCACAACGGCCATCGGTGGCGGAGACCTCTCGCGTCGGGGCCTGGTAGAAGCCATGCTCCGGGGCGAGAGAGTGGGACGCAGTCACCTCCTTCTGCGAGGACGTGATGCTCGCAAAGGAGGTGGCGGAGCGGATACGGCGCCAAAGCGCCCAACGTCCCATCCGCCACGGCAGACGCACAAGACGCGGGCGTCGAACGTCTGCTGAGGATCGTCGGCCTCCGTAGGCGCGGACCGTCGGGTGACGAGCATTGGGTAGCCCGTCGCCCGAAACACCCCAACGGCCCGTGTGTTCGGCGCGTAGTGTTCCACGCGCGCCTCGAAGAGCAGTGTCAGAGTAATCTGCGGGGCCCTTTAGGGCCGGTGCCTGCCTAGGTCTCAATGCCACCGGATCTTGGACCTAGGCACATAGGCAAAGGATGGGAACACCGTAGGTTCTTAGTCGGTAAAAGTCTGACACGCCCTCCCGCCCATCCCAAGGCGGGAGATAGTCAACTGACGATTTACCTACGTAAAAAAAAAAAAAAAAAAAAAAAGATGATTAAGTAGCGTTCGTAGAAGATGCGAGGTACGATATACACCTACGTTGGTGACTTATCAGACCGATTCTAGTCTATGGTGTCTATATTGGGATTCCTATAACTGCGCAGATTTTAAGGTTTGAATCAAATTAGTTCTTACCCCTCCAGAAGCGCCTTGGTGGCTTGTTCTGCGGCATACGCTGCGCTTGCCATAGGTTTGACGTCTGCCTCGGTTGCCGCCGCCCTCTGCGCCCTGATGGCAGGAGTATTCCTGCCCAACGGCTTCCTGAGGTTCTCGACCCTCATTAGCTCTGAGAGCGCAGCCTTGCCTTTGTTGACTGCGCTCTGTATTTCTTCTGTTGTTGGATGCTCCCCGCTCCAATGAGGTAGCTCTTTTCCTGGTTAAAAGTATGCTAAGTTATTGCTGATATTTGCTAGAGTTTGCTTAAATAAAATAAAAACAACGAAATTTGTGAAGTAATATTGCAGGAATAATTTATCATAATCAGAATTATTATATTAAAACAGTAGTCAAATTAATTTGAATATAATGTACCTATGATCTTTTAGAAGTTGCATTTGTTGAATTTCATTTATCAAATAATTAAATATACATGTAATTTATAATTAGGAACTCATTTTTAAATATCTTAAGTAAGGTTGATGGTCCACCTTATTTTAAAATGTTCTATTAAGGAATATAAAGAAAACCGTTGATCAAATTGCAACATATTTAATTATAAATAACTAACAATAAAATCGTAGTAACATTTTGGAACACCAAAAAAAAATTTTTTTGAAAACATGGATATTGGGTTAGGAACATGGGTGTTCAACCAAAAACATGTATAATGGGGTGGTAGGAACATGGGTGTTCAACATGGCCCGTATTATTATATTACATAGGTCGACATTTAACTATAATTTTCTTTTTATTAAAATTTTAACAGACATCTTTCTAAAAAGCAATTAAAAGCTGGACCGTGGCCTAAAAAGGTGCCAAAAATTAAAAATAAAACTCACTGAATTAAAAAAAAGACAGATATATAATCTAGCATAATATTTGACAACATAATAATAAATTTTGACTAGAACAGAATAATTTAGAGATTTCAGTATGATTTGTGATTATTTTAAGATAGCGTTGAGATTATCATTTTATTTTGCATTCAGACTTTAAATATGGTTACAACACGACTTTATATAAATTATGCTTATATGTAATTTGCATTATCTATGTTTTTATAAAAGAATCTCTGTTTCCCTTGGTCCTGTCATAATTTGAGAACGATTATTAACGGCTTTCATTAATTCATCTTTGAATTTTGTTTACATTAGGTCTGATGGTCAAAATTTTCAGAAAGAAACGTGCAACACCAGCACCATACACATCGTTAATCCTTCGAGCTGTTTCTGCAGCACTGGTGCCACGGTGGAACTCTTACTATAAATATAGCGATATTTCATGTCATCAAAGACATGAAACTATATTGTTAGCTTTCTTAGAACTCTGCATGTCTTTGATGTTTTCCATCATGCGATATGAAAAATGCAAAGAAAAACTTACCAGGAAAAAACAAATCAATGACTGTTTTCGAAACTCAAAATATGTATCAGTTAAATGCATTTATAAATTTGAATTTAGAATTCTTAACCAAAGAGGTGATATTTCAGATCAAAGTGGCCAGTACGACAAAACGCTAATTTCACATTTAATGACCTAATACTTTGTTGAAGGTGCTTATGCAAAGAAAAATAAAGAAAATTGCGCAGAATAGATGACTAATGTAAATCATAAAACTAGAATCTCGAAACTCTTTAACATTATTGTCGTCTAAATCAGTATGTTAAAATATACGGAAACGCTTGTCTGTACGCATAAAGTGTTTCGTATAATATTGAAACAATAAAAAGGTAAAATTTATGAGATAATTATTACGTTTATTAGTTCTGGGTAATCATGAAAAAAATATAAAGAGCATATTTTTTTATTTTGTATATTCTAATACTGCACATATGAAATTTGTGACTAAATCAATCTTTGTAATGAAAACTAGACTTTAACTCGAAGGCATACAGAACATTTTTATACTCGTCGTATTTCATTGTTATTTAAATTTCGAATTGGTATACTGATTCATCACAATACACAATGTTGCAAGACCACATTTTATCTTAATACCAAAAATGCATTTATTCTGATAACATTTAGATATTTGTTAGACCCTACTTTCTACTTACGTAGAAACCACTGAAAAGATTTCAATTAAATTTGGAACATGTATAAGACCACATCCTGGATTACCTCAACTTTTTATTCCTCTTTACCCCCGCGGAAAATATTTGGATTGTCTTCATCTGATTTTTAAATAGATGGCGCTGGTGTTGATCGATATAATGTTTTAGGGACTTATGTACTAGGAAAGTCTTATAACGCATGCGAAGCCGCGAGCATCACATAGTATTTTAACTAAAATTTTTATATTTGTTTTTCACATGTATCTTTTACGTAGCAAACACACGAAGATCTCACTTTCGAAATTCAAAATCACATTTTTAACGTTAATAAAAAATAAAATTGAACACGTTTACAATCCACACCTATGTTTTAGCGAATTACATGAATCAAATTATCACAACATTATGACAAATTTATATACAGGTTGTTTAATTAATCGTCGCCCAATCAGGAAGGGGTCACAGGTCAAATATAACCGTCCAAGGATTTCGTAAAAAATATATCATATGTATGTGGATTAAATGTTTTGCTAAATATATTTTGACCTTTAACACTTTCTTGTACAGCTATAAATAATACAACACTCTGTATAATAGTCATGAATTAATTTAAATAACACGTAAGTGTTACATATAAAATGCATTATCATTTTCTTTTTAATTAAATAAATTGGTCCAAGGAATGAGAGTGGTTTGAGTGACTTGATATACTTCTAGATCTCGAATTGAAGATTATTTCTTAGAATTTGTTTAAGTATTATTTTGTAAATAATACGACAAAGTATTTTATACTGCATTAAAAGATGGGCAAGTTGTTTGTCTGACGTTAGAGTAAAGTAATAGCAAAAACCCTGCTTAGAATTAGCAAAGATTTAAATAATTGGACCTTCCTTTTTTCATTCGGAATAATCGTTGTATTTAATTCACTTCCTTTATTGCTTTGAAGATGGGGTTTTGAAAAATGATCGGACAAGTGCGAGCGATTCACACGTTGGGGCTACCATACAAACTTATAGGTATTAGGTATCTAGGTATATCCTACTTCAACTTTCAAAGTTTTCTCTGACTCGAGCTTTTTTGCTCGGGTTTATTGACCACCCGCCCTGATACCTTCAGGGAAGAGGTGATTCAGTCTCCCTGTTGTTCCCCGTGTACGTAAAACGTGTCTCCTAACACTCTGCTCAATATAACGGACGCAGGGCCGTCTTTCACCTATTAGAGGCCCTGAGCACATTAGGATAATGGGGCCCCTATGACCACAATTTAGCACTATTTTGTTAGAATAGACAAAGAACGTACATATGCAAAGGTATAGCTTTATTTTTATTTCTTTACAGTAACACTAGATATTATGATGAATAGATAATAATATAATGTAATCCACACTAAGTAACTAGCATCCACGATTAGTCCTTACACATACATCTATGCTGATTGAAGAGGTATTCTTCTAGATTTTAATTGAGCAAAATCGTTAATCACATCTTCAAAATCTGTGTTTTCGAGCATATCACATTCTATCGACATTAGCGACAAACTGTTCAATCTCTCTTGAAGCATTGTACTTCTTAATTCATTTTTTATTCTTTTTAATTTGGAGAAGGAGCGTTCCCCACTGCAGTTCGTTACCATCATGCTTAAAAAGATTCTCAGTGCGATTTCTACATTAGGAAAGGTGTCTTCAATTTTGTCATCTTTCAAAAGATGATATATTTCCAGTATACTATTAGAATCTTCATTTTTACTTTGAATTTTCAAATATTCTGTTAAATGCAGACATTCCATTTCTAACTCTTTCTCGTTTACGTCTTCATAATAGAATTCAGCAAATTCTCTGCAACTTTGTCTCAACTCTTCGGAATTCAAAGTTTTCAAGTGAAAAAATAAACCAAAACGTTGATTAATGTTTTTATATGAGCTTAATCGCCGTTTTAGATGAACACCCAGGGTATCAATTATTGGGATAAAGGTTTCAACTTTGAATCTTTCTTTTCCATTCAATTGGACTGATGGCGCAGAGCCATCAGAAAAAGTCTGGCGTGAGCTTCTACGTCTGGTTCTTTGAGATAGGTCCTTATAGTCAGATTCCAGGTTTTTTTCTTTAGCGGACGATTCGAAGTAATCAAATTTATCCCTGAGGCTAATAATATACTCATCAAGTGCAGTAAACAAATTAGTTGCAACGTCCAGCGTTATTGTGTCTCTCTGAAGATAATTGCTTGTTTTGTCTATTCTTTCTAATATAGAGCTCCAAATTTCTGTTAGTATAATAAATTCTAGTTTTTCCATTTTTCTGGACAGACTAAGGGCTTCTTCTCTAGTTTCTTGTGCCTGTTCTGTATCTTTTGCGATGGATATAAAAGCTTCTTTAATTTGTTTATGACCTTCATGCAAGGCGCTCACTGCATCAGCTCGGGCTGACCATCTTGTTTGTGAAAGGCTTTTAACAACTTTTTTTAAACCTAAATGTTCTTTCAATATATTCCAACGGTAGCTAGAGCCCGAAAAAAAGTTATACACTTTCTGAATCATTTCAAAAAACTGTGTCACCTCTGATACACACCCAGCGGCATGAACACCTACTAAATTTAGTGAATGTCCCGCGCATGGTACAAAGGTGGCAAATCTGCATTTCTCCTTGATTCTTACTTGTAGACCAGTATATTTTCCAGCCATATTTGAAGCATTGTCGTAGCTTTGTCCTCTACAATCTTTAATGGGAATATCATGACTCTCTAAAAAACTCAAGATGGTTTCAGCTAAATACTCAGATTTATGCTCTTTAATAGGTATAAATTTCAGAAACCTTTCAACAGGATCACGGCCCTTTACATATCGAATTATAAAAGTTAGCTGGTCAACATGTGACAAATCGGGTGTACTGTCAACGCTAATGGAAAAATATTTTGCTAATTTAACTTCATGTATAATTTTTTTTAGGACCTGTTTTCCCATTACATCAATAAACTCATTACAAATATTCGCTGATAAATATGAAATGTTGCCTTTTCCAGGATTCCCAAACTTTTTTAAATGAGCAGCAAGAAATGGATCAAATTCACTTAGTAACTCCACACATCCCAAATAATTTCCATTGTTGGGAGATCCTAGGATTTCATTGTCACCGCGAAAGGGAAGCCCTCTCGAAGCCAAAAATTTTACAACAGATACAATTCTTTTAAGAACATTTCTCCAGTAATCCACTTCTTTTTGATATTGAGATAATAAATCTGTATCAACTCTACCAACCGTTTTACTTCGTGCCAGATATGTCATCATAGATTGCCTATGTGTTTGGCTATTTTCATGGGATAAAATGATTTGATGAATGTGCTTCCAGTCAATACATCCATTTGGGGAGCATAAATTTAAATCGGAAGGATTAAATAAACAGCATGAAAAACAAAATACTGATTTCTTTGAAGGCGAATACAGCAACCATTTTCTTTCGACGTTTTCATTGTTCTTCAATTTGCGAATAAATAATGCTTTGTTGAAATATCTAGTTACTGATCTATCACCATCTTTGTAGGTTTTGGATGCCACAGAGAAATCAGAATCTTTATTTTGAAAATATTCAGGTCCCTTACGAATCAAAATTTCGCGATCTTTTTCTGTAAAATTTTCATGAAAATAATCGGCGGGGTCGTGTGATATGTCTTCAGGGTTGGAAAACAGTTGTTGTTCTACTGATACAGTTGGCGGTGTTGGTAAAGTCACTGAAGTTATTGCACTTTCGTCATAGGGACGGTCGCTTCCTAATTCTATCTCTTTTCCAAAATTGGTAGAAACTGATGTAGAACATGATGTTACTTCTGATTGACACGACTCATTATTTGGAGAAAATATTGTTCGATTTCTACTTACAGAACTCTCTCCAGTAGAGAAATATGATGTTAATTTTGGTAACTTTTCAATTACTTCCTTCTGGTGTGCAGCTTTTTTTCTTTTGTCAGATCCACTAGGATACGACCGTTTTGACATTTTATACTATAATTTAGTGTTTATATTTACACCAAAAATAATCACTTAAACAAAACAGACAAACGACGATTTAATAGAGAGAGTATTTCACAGAGCACAGGCAGAAACGACTAACGAAACGACGAAACAAACATATAAATACAGGGGAATTCCCGGTCGTCGAGTCGGGCAGTGTTGCCAATACTCCGGATCTTTCCGTTTTAATTTTTTTTTATAGTAAATTATTATTGCGATACGCAATTGGCATGAAAACTTACTAACTACTTTGTCATAAAATGTTAAATTTTGATTGTATTTAAAAAAAAGGCTTCAATCGCTATTGTCATTTTGTAGCAAATGCGCATGTCACTAAAATATCTTAATGTTTACAAATATATTTCTTTAACAATATATATTAAAAATACAAAATATGTACTGTGTCAATTGGTTAATTCAAACTTCGAGCTACAGGCTTCGCTTTTTTCGCTTCATTTGAATAACGCGACTCACTACAGTAAGTAGTGAATCGCGTCACTTTTGATCAGACACAAAATAAAAATAATTCACTGATGGTTTTCTTTAACACAATTAATACAATTTTTATACATTGAAATTTATTAAACATTTTGCGATCGATAAGCCTGATTTTCGAGCGAGAGGAGAGTAGCTATTTGGTCATATGTTATCTTTGGTTTGGTAATTGAGTAGGGACTAGGGGGCCCCAATCGATCGCGGGGCCCTGGGCACGTGCCCATTGTGCCCAGTGGGGAAGAGGGATCTGAACGGACGTATGGATTGCTGCTTGTTTTTGGAGGATGTTGATATCTATGCTGGAGTTTAATGTGTTAATATATCTGGATAAACTTTTTGTCACCATACCAGTTGAACCTATTACTATAGGGATGACTTGTGTTTCCGTGTTCCATAAACGCCTAATCTCAGTTTTGAGTAGGTGGTATTTATTAAGTTTTTATCCTATATCCTACTAATATAATAAATGCGAAAGTTTGTGAGGATGGATGTATATATGTATGTTCCTCTTTCACGAAAAAACTAGACTACAATTTAGAATGATTTTGTGTAATTTGGTCATAATATAACGATACCTATGAAGTAAGTTGAAAAAAATTGCTATCTTGGCATACGCTGCCTAAACTGTTGGAGTTAGATAAAGATGATGTACCGTAGGATTGTTTGTCAAATACAACTTCAATAGTTTAAATACAAGTCCACAATAACATATATCTACCTTTTATGTTAAAGCCACTATGACCAAAATAGTGAGCCATTTCTCTCTGTATGTTATCGATTTTCTCAAAATTTACTGAACGGCTTTTTATGAAGTTTCGTAGCGAGATAATTGATATTGGTCATAAGCAACTTTCTATCCCGGGAAAATATATAGCCGGACTTTTATTCCGGAAAATTCCTTGACGCGGGCGAAGCCGCGAGCAAAAGCTTGTATATATAATATGTATTTATAGTTGTCCGATTTTTTCTTTACAAGTGCAAGTCATTGTTTCTTGTCAAATTTCAATCCTAGGTCAACAGGAAGTACCAAAATGCGGCATATTCCGGCATATTATCTATTGATGGCATTTAATAGTTGAATTTGCTTTGACGAGACGAGCTTGCCGTTCCCGTGATGGTAAGCGATACGCCCATAAGCAGTTGAAACACCATCCAACATCTTGAATTACAAAGTATAGTTTGCTATTCCACTGCGCTCGCCATCCTAAGACATGAGGTGTTAAGTCTTATTATGTCCAGTAGTTATACTGGCTACAATGTCCTTCAAACCGGAACACAACAGTGACTACACACTGCTGCTTGGCGGCAGAAATAGACATTGCGGTGATACCTACCCAGGCGGACTCTCACATAGGAGAGACCTACAACCAGTATATATAATAAGCAATATGTTTGATTTTTTTCACATTTGAAAGAGATCGTAGACACAAGTATTGGATATAAATTTCAACTGGATACCTCTACGCCTTTCGGATAAAGAAGATCTCCACAGACAGACAGGGAAACAACAAAGTGATTCTATAAGCCTTATAGTATAAGGGTTTCATTTGAGCTAGGGAACCCAAAAAAATATAATTCGGCGGTAATTGTCAGTTTGTCTTCGAAGTATGAATTTAAAGGTCATTTACATTAATGTAACTACTCAAAAAATATAATTTAAATATTAACATAAAAGATTACTTTATTTTTTAGTATATGTATGCATAAAAAATATATAAATTCCTATGCTATATCAAAGTTGTTTAATTAAGTATTTTCGATTTTATATAGAAATACTCACTCAATAATTAGATCTACCTAAATAATGTGTAATTCACCCTCCATTAAATCTGAATAAGACTTTAAAACAGATGGAACACAAAGTAACATGCAAAGATGCGATGTAGAATGAATGATAGAGGACAATGACTCTCAATTACGACCAGCATTTGATCAATTTAGTACGAGGCAATTTATTTAGAGTTCGCAACTAGTTCGATTTCGAACTAAGCCAATATATTTGTTTAGTGGTAAAGTGAAAGCATTATCTAACGAAAATGTTCTTTTATCGTAAACGGTTCTTCTATGTGCCTACCGTCGGACCCTGAAGTGGGATTGGCGCAACAAATTGTTGGGATTCAACAATTTATTATTACAATTCTTATTAACAGCCTGTTTTACAACTTCTCGAGTAATATGACGCGTCGCAAATGTAGAAGCCGACCAAGTACAAAAGTCACATACAATGCTCCCAAATAAATGGAAATAACTTAAATACTATCTACATTAGCTAATGTAATAAAAAAACAATCTTTTGTCGCGAATACTGGCTGTATTTATAGTTTGATAGAAGCGAAATGGTCATGTGTTTCCTGGGATTTCTTATCTGCAAGTCAATAACCGCATTAGGAAACGAACTTTCAAGCATCTTTTATTAGCTCTTAGCAACGACGTGGCAAAAATTACGTTCTACGCCTGTATTTTGTTACGTATACAGGGACGTAGCTACCGTCCTATCAGCCGTATCAGTAATACGAGGACCCCGAGCTTTTTGGGTCCCTCTTGGCCCATACCTACATTAAACTAAGCGAGCGCCCAAAAAAAAAGTACCTAGTAGTAGTAGTGAAGTTCGCAATGCCCAGAAGAGCCCCTAACAAATATAGATAGGGCCCCTTTATGGTAAGCTACGCTACTGTACGTATACTATGAATTTTGAATAATAATGTAAAAAAATTAAAAATTTGGCCTGTCGTGCGATGCTTATGTTAAAATTTCGGATAGAAATGATTTTAAATAAATAAACATTGTTTGTATATATTTAAATAACATAATATTCTGAAAAAAAGATGTCTGAATATAGATTAATATTATAGTTGTTGTTTATTTCGTGTTTTTTTTTTGCATAAGCTATTTATTTGCCTACTAAAATACTTAACAAAATATCATTAACATTGATTTTATTTTTCTGTGTTTTACGTAAAGATTTTTTTTCGTAGATATTTAGAGTGAATGAATACCTGGGTGAATATTTGAAAATAGACATATTCGGTGTTCCTAAAATAAATTCAAATATTGCTCCCAATCGCGATCTTTATCGATTCGATGTAAAGTTTATCGTAATTATATACTATTTAAATCAAAGGCACAGTCTGTAAATCGATATTCAGGTCGGAATTTGGATTTGAAAATGTTCACGAATGGCAATGAGAAATGACACATATGGTAATTAGTATTTGAAAAATGGTAATTATAGTAGGTGGTTGGTAGGTAATAAGTAAATAAATAAATACCGTTAAAATCATATAATATATTATATTTATGAATTATATATAAGTCTCTAATATATAAAGATTGAAAACAAACATATCTACTCATTGCCACCTTTATAATATATAATAATTGTAACGCAACATGATTAACCGATTTTGCTCTTAATAATCAACAAAGTTTGATCAGCAAAATAAATACATCTAACAAAATAACAGTCTTGTTTAATTATTACAATAATATTGTATTTTAAAACCAACAGAAATGAGAAAATCCATTATAAAAATGCGTTAAACATTGATCTTGACTTAATTCTTCAAGGAAATAATGCTAAAATGATACAATATGTCGAATGTCGACGGACCACCTTATATTTAGAGGGACTAGTTGCTTCGGGTGTTTGGAAATGAATTGTAGACATACTAAGTATGTCGGAAAATTACAATGTGATAGCAAAATGAATCTTCTAATACTATGAATAAAGACTCTATTATTAATGAGTTGGGTTAGTGAAACTCTTGTGCTAGACGATCTGACAGAAGACCCCGGATGTCCTGTTGTTCAAAAATATTATGAATCTGATTCTAATTCAAGTTTAAATATCTTTTAAGTTCCTATGTTATAATTTATCAGTTTATCTCATAACCTTAATTAAGAAATACATTTACATGCGACTTGTTCAAAATATTATTTTTAGTTGATTTTATTTTTCATATAACAATTCCGATAGATCTAAAATCTTTTCAACATTTCTTTCTTTGCAGTCTTCTAGCTCTTGGTGTTAATTCTTAAGCTGATAATATTTTTTCTGTGCTCTTCGTTTTTATCGTTGTTTTTCTTTCTGTTTTTCCTGGGCGTATAATAATAGGATCAGCTTTAATTTTTGTGTATCTACTTCTAAGCACAATTCTTAAGGCTTTTGCTTATACTTCTTCATTAGATTTTTTTATTCCCAGGCATCTTTAAACTCAAAAACAGTGAGATGGTAAGCGATACGATCACCCATAAACAGTAGCAAGTCTACCTGGAATTTTAAATTACAACGTACTGTGTGGTACTTCACTGCGGTTGTCATCCTGAGAAATCATAAGGCGTTAAGTCTCAAGATGCCCTGTAATTACATTGTTTACAATTTTCTTCGAACCGACACACAACAGTGCGTGCACACTGTCTCCTGGCAGCAGAAATAAACACTCAAGAGAGCTACCTTCGTTTTATCTAAAACTTCTATTGACTGGTGATAGGTCTCTCATATGTGAGAGTCCGCCTGGTTAGGGACCACGGCAATGTCTATTTCTGCCGCCAAGCAGCAGTGTGTAGTCACTGTTGTGTTTCGGTTTGAAAGACATTGTAGCCAGTGTAACTGCTGGACATACTAAGACTTAACATCTCTTGTCTCAGGATAGCGAGCGCAGTGGAATACCAAACTATACTTTGTAATTCAAGGTGTTGGATGGTGTTTCTGCTGTTTATAGGCTGTCGTATCGCTTACCATCAGGCGAATGGAGGGCTCGTCTCTTCATTCAAAGCTAATAAAATAAAAAACTATTAGTGAACTCTCCTAATATAAGAATTTATTAAACCATTAATTGCATAACTCTTTATACTATTATTTACTTTTTAGGGTTCAAATAACGTTTATTGTCTTAAGTTTATATAAACAAAGTATAAAATACGATAATAATACATTTTTTTTTACTTCAACTTTACGCAATACTAATTACAATTTGTTATTGCCAATTACCGTTTACCAAATTTCAAACGGTAAATACGGTAATTATAACGACGGTAAGTAGTTTTTGCTACATTTTATTTTATAAAACATTCTTTATACTACTTTATAATTTAAGAAACCATAAAACAGGACAGTTTTTATGACGATAATTATAATTAATCCAAATTGTAAATAAGCAACACAGACTTACCACAGCAAGCTCAAACGGAAATGAGAAAAATTTGTGACAAACGCTTTTTCGACCATAAATACGAGCTGCAGCTGCCGTATAATCAATTCTTGATGTGTAATCTGCTTGAGTCGCGAGAGGAAACTCAGCTCTAGCCGCAGAATAAACCAAACAGGCACCGACCCGTTCCGTTTAAGTTTTAACACTATGACTATTTCAACAAATGGTAGGTAGAACAATGTGTTGGGACAAATTTCAAAGTGGTTAAAAATAATATTAAAGTGATCTTTATAGTTTGTAATTTGGGTAGCTTGTAGTGTATGTATTCTATTATCTGAATAGTTTAAAAAATACGATCTTCAAAAGTTTTTACTACTTTTCGCACATGGATTGCTAAAATTTGGAAATTGTGACACGGATGGTAATTAGATTTAAGGCATGTTTTTGAGGATAGCTTTTCTATTTATTACAATACGGATATATTTTTCACATGCACATATAACCCACGAACCAAGCTTTAGGAAAAATAAAAAAAAACATTAAATAAAATTTGTCTAGGTAGTTATTTACTTAGAGCCGCGTAATATGCCCTTTTCAAATATTCACCCACCTAATATTTTTATTGAATACAGGAAAATAATAAATATTACAAATATGAAAACATGGCTAAGTATCATTAAAATTAATTGTTTATGAGTCTGGAAAAAAATGTTAGAATTACAAGTTTTAGCAGAATTGGAAGATACATTATAAAACCCCCTAAGATAGAAATCTAAACAGTCACAAAAAAAAATCAAACATGTCTGTATTATAAATTCATGCACTTTGTAAACTAGTTACCGAATGCTCCTTCCTCCATAAGGCTCAACTGCTTCTACATTGACCGTATGCCTAATAAATGACTAATATCTACGTACTCAAAGATTATGAAATTACTTCCTTGTCTCGCTTCATAAAATTACCATACTTACTATCAAGAATTTTAAGTCAGGTTTAAAACAATGATTTACAGTTTATACAAATGATTGTTCGGAAATCGTGAATTTTTACAGAGCACATCAGTCTAAACACGTTTTAGATAGTATTCTCTTTCTACCCTATGATTAATCTTGAGTTAATAGAATATCGACGAGTTTTTTTTCCATATGAGTTCATAAACTTAATATTTTAAATAGTTAATAAAAATAATTATTTAAACTAATGTTCAACAATTAGGGTGAGGAAGGGGGGCAAGGTTTCTCTATTTGATACGTAACTCGACCCCCAGTTAAGATGTATTCCGTCATCCCTTCTTCACATCCCTCAAAAGTCGCCAAAATAATATTCCAAATACGTTAAGTGTTCGGATATAACAGTCTCCAGAATAACAATGACCATTGTGACGAGTTTTTTACCAGAATAAATAAGCCGTAGTCAATGTTAAAACAATGAAGTCTTTCAGACAACAAAATGAACACCACCTAATTAATAGTAGGAAGTACTTACCTTCCAAAGGCCACGACACATTCATCAGTGGCATCAAAGGTTCTGACAACATGAGCCTTCTTCCTTTCACAGGGTTTGAAAACTTCAGCATGCCAGGCTTAAGCGAGAGAGTCTGAGTGCCGTTCATGCCAGTGTCTGTATCATCAGGAATGTCCTGTGCCAGGTTGTAGGAGACGGTGGCTAGAAGCGCCACTCCGAGGACAGCACTGACAAAGAAATAAAAGTTGCAGTAGAAATGTAAACCAGTCAAATATTTTTTAATCGCCAATAAGTATCCAAATTTAGAAAAGGCTTTCAACTCCTCATGGTTTGACTAAAATGGACTTAGTGAGTACCAATTTTATTATAAAAACTGGTCCTCTCGTGTTTTCAAACCTATAAGCCTATCGATAATATTCATTACAGGTATGAAAATTCGTTTATACTATAAATGAGACGGCTGAACATTTTTAGATTTACAAAAAACCAACGTGAAGTGGCAGTTTTCGTTACGATGATAGTAAGATTCCAGAAAACCTAAACATCCAGAATCCTTTCATAATCAATTTTTTTGTGCTATAAACGATGAAGATCATTAAACATCAAGTGGCTCTAAACTATAAAGGAAACATATCTACTTCGCCATCAAGCACCAGTGTGCATGCACTTTCGTATTCCGCTTTGAAGGACATTGTAACCAGTGCGTCTACTGGGCATTAGAGACTTAACATCTTATATCTTAGGGTAACAAATGCAGTGGAGAACCACGCAGTATGTTGTAATTCAAGATTCTGTATTATGATACTACTGTTTGTATGAGTGTTCACATCGCTTACCAGCTTCAATAGTAATACTAAAAAAAACAATCATCAATCCATGATCGAAAAGTTCATAGAACTCAGCTAAAACTGACGATGAATTATCATTGACCTTTAAAATAAGCTCAAACATAACAATTTAATACATATAATATTTACCTAGATCCTATTTTGTATAGACTGTAATGGTTTTTAGTATATTTTTTGCTGTCCCAATACCAGATTTCGATGTTCGTATTAGCTAATATTATTTTTTATGTAATTATAGACCTAACCACACTATAATGTCTGGTGTGGATCAAGGAAATGCTATATTTATCTATTTATTTATTGCACGTTATATAAAAAATTATAAGGTGTATTTAAAGCCGAAGACATTTTCTACCGGTCAACATTTAGGTAGAGCAGATTCTAAATAAGGTTTAACGTACCTACTTTGGTAAAGGCGTGGCGTGAACGCCTAACAATTTTGGCACATATTGTAGCATTTCATTAGATTTAATTTAAGTTTAAATGATCTAAAATATTCATAGCGGCTACAGTTACGCTCTTTGATCCTTTCGTCAGTTGGCATTACGTCTTTTTGGGTACGGTTTAGAAAGTGTAAAAATGTAATACGGGCTACCACTGCCGACGACCTGCCAGGACTCTATTTTTCATAAATAACATTGGTATATAATCATGAACCTCGCTAGAGAAGGGAAAGGGGGCAAGATGGCGCTAATCCTTGAACAAGCCATGCACTTACAGGGGCCTCGCGTAGTGGAAGCTTTTCGTTAAATTCGGTGACATTTTTTTGCACCTCCCGCAAGTTGCCCCTTTAACAAAAACCGTAGCTACGCCAATGTACGTAATACAAATGTTTTAACGAGCGACTTAATTATACCCCTAATGGCTGACCATAATAATAGATTACTGTTAATGATAAGCGGCGATAGCCTAGTTGGGTGTGGAACGGACTGCCAAGACGAATGTTCGCAGGTTCAAATCCCAAGGGCACACACCTCTGACTTTTCTAAAATCATGTGTGTATTCTTTGTGAATTTATCGTTCGCTTTAACGGTGAAGGAAAACATCGTGAGGAAACCTGCACATCTGAGAAGTTCTCTATAGGAATTTCGAAGGTGTGTGAAGTCTACCAATCCGCACTAGGCCAGCGTGGTGGACTAAGGCTTAATCCCTCTCAGTAGTAGAGGAGGCCCGTGCTCAGCAGTGGGCAAGTATATAATACAGGGCTGATATTATTATTATATTAATGATCTATTGCTATCTGACGATCGACTTGAACCAATCGATGGTAACAATTGTGCTGTTTACAACTTACATGATCCCGACACAGAGGGCGCACTGTATCCGATGGAGCCGTTTCTGGTAGCTGCGTGCCAGGCTGGACTCGAACACATACGTCGGCTGCACCAGCGGCGTGCGCTCCGAGCGCTCCGTGCTCGTCGACGCTCGATGCATGTTTACCTGCGTAGGAGCATGGATTTATTTATTGGTGTTGATCGGTGGATGTCCTATGAGATTAGGTGATATTCTTACTCGGGCCAGGTTATTCTTTAAAGTAATGTGTAATTTTTTAAGCTATCTTTATAAGCAAACAAATATGTAAAAGACTTGTATAATTTTTCTTTTCTGCGGAGGTATTAAAGCATATGTTTATGCACACATTTATAAACATGTGCATGAATATTTGATGAGACGAGCTAGCCTTTCGCCTGATGGTTAGCGATACGACCACCCATAAACAATAGAAACACCATCCAACACCTTGAATTACGAAGTATTTAAAGTAAAATAAAATAAAGTCAATTTGAAAAAGGAATAATCTGCGTTATACATCTATGTATATGATAAGAGAATATTGCTCCGACTTTTATTCGTCTTCGTCAATCTTGTTATTAAAAATTTGGTTAGATAACGATTGATGTTTTAGCGCTGCAGCGTTCCTTAGTTTTAACTCCAGATTTTGAGCAAGTAGTTTATATGGACGTTCGTGTTATAGTATAACCCTTGAATTCAATATTTCCAAGTACAGACGAATATTCAAGAACATGAATGTGTAAAAAACTTTTTCGGACGTATTCGATACTCATAATTCATAGTTATAAAGGTATTCGTGCGAAAGATTCGCCACGATATTCACCAGTAGTCTAAATGAGGCATACGTTTTAAAATAAATGTAGAGAGCTCATATAGCGTAACTTTGTTAGTGGTAGGGTATTTTTTATATCCGCTCACATAGCGACCAACGTACAGAAGGTGTAAAAACCCGCCATAATGGCTCACGTAGGTGTGACGCGTCCCGGCATCGGTCTGTGTATATCCGGTTCCAACAGGCCAGCATAATTGCGTCAACTGCCGAGGGGTAATCATCTCTCGTCAGTCGACATTCTATAGGACCTCACTCCACTTACCATCAGGTGCAGAGGGGTCACTTTGCCATGTCATAGAAAAACTAAGAATTTATTCCTAATCACAAAAATAAATGATCGCAAGCTTTATATAGATACAATTTAATTGGACCTAATTCATATTTCTGGTGCGCAGATAAAAAAATATATATAAATAAATGCAATTAATAGACGAATTTCCGCGTTTTCCAGTAGTAATATGACGTCAAATACTGGTAGGTATTGTGTCAGACGTCTAGGAGCCAAAATGGTCAGGGGGTCATGTCATAATTTCTGCAAAAAAATATTATCGTTATGTATATTGAGTAAATAAATACGAAATTAAACGTTGTTATTGTATAAAATTCTTATTTGTTTATTATTTTTGGCGTGAGATTGGCTTGCGTTCTCGGGCTCTATACTTGGGTGACACGGACCTCTTCCACCCACAGGTAAAGACGGCCATGTCACGAAAATCATGCCCGTAGTAAACAGCAAATACCTTTTTCCATACAGTGTTCTGTAACTTTTCTTTGGTAATACTAATAAGCTAAAGTTGTCACCTCTTGGTTTTTGGCACCCGGGGGAGACCGCCCCCACCTCTCGCCCCCTTACGTCGCTAATGCTCAGTCCCACGGATGCGTTATTATCTTGACTGCCTCGGTGGCATAGTTGTAACTGTACACGGTACAAGTACGAATACCGCGCTGAGGTCCTGGGTTCGAATCCCGGGTCAGGCCATAATAATTGTGACTTGGTTTTTCTATCTTAAAAATCACTCAGTCGCCGCTCGGAGTCAGGACGTTGGCGGTGTAATACCCCGGTGCCTCGGAAAGCCCGTAAAGCCGTTGGTCCTGCGCCTGATCTCTCTCTGGTCATGTCGGATCCCGTCTCACCGGACTATGAGAGTGAAGGAACAGAGAGTGCACCTGTGTATAACGCACACACTTGTTCACTATAATATATCCTGCGTACCTGGCTGATCTCAGTAGAGATTAGCCGCTGTGGCCGAAATTCGGCTAGGAGGGATTCATTCATAATAACTTACATTCAGATCAGAAAGAACTAAAACTCACCTATACTTAAATAAGAAATCTTTAGAATTTAGCCTGACATTTTAAAAGTAATGGATTAAATGATAATAAACATATATAATCATAGATATACTTAGGTTACTGTCATCGCTTTATTGCTTTGTTTGTTGGCTTCTAAATATTCCTGTCACTAGTAAGTAGTGGAGATTTACATATTTACCTATATCGGTATTTCTTACTAAATTAAAATATATCACCGCTCATGCCATTTATCCCAGAAGGGTGGGTAGACGCGCAACTAGTGCATCCATTTTCCACCGTGTGTATTCCCTCCCATGACATGGGATGAGCCTATCGCCATATCGAGCTCAAATAAGACCCCGAGATAATGCTGAGTAGAAAAACCCAAAATCATTGCCTGACCCGGGGATCGAACCCGCGACCTCAACACTCCAGTCGTACGGAAATGTAACTGCATACAAAATAAAAATATATCTGGTGATCTATACTTATATTTATTTCCCAGCATATTGTAAATGACGCATTACCTTCATCGAAATACGCTTTCAATAAATTAATGTCCCGTTAGATATATTTTTTTAAACTATAATTCAGATATAAAAAATGTTTGCAAATAATAAGTACGTACCTACTAGCTGTATTTATATAATTGCCTATTAATAACAACAAAATTACATAATATTGCCATAAAAAAATATACATAATAGTGTAAGCTAAAAATAGCAGTTGACAAATAGGTATTTACCTGTATACTTTAAAAATAGTCAACAGTATATACCTACTATCGCGTATCTATACTGATATTATAAAAAGGAAAGAATTGTGTTAGGGGATAATGGCTATGTGGCTTTTAATACCTTGTTTACGGTTGTCGCTATCCAGGGGGATATAAAATATAGCTTCTTCTGCCTTTCTTCTTCGGGTAGTCATCGCTTAGGTAGCTAGTGAAAGGCTGGTAGGTTACCTAGGTTAGGGCTCATGTCCTCGCCGGTGAGGATCGTGTCGGGTTAGCCTTATATTTCCCCCTACCTGCCCACCCGAGCTGACTACTTTGTTTTACCTTATGAATTGTATTCCATTAGAATTTTATCCCTAATTTAAAATATACGTAGTTATATAAGTGATCTTGAGTGGTATTCAGAAATAATAATTATTATTCTTATAAATTATTTTGAGGTATTGTAAGTGCAACTTTGTTCGCCTACGTGATAAATGAAGTATTTTATTTATATCCTATCACCAGCAAAAAATATTGCACACAAGCGACACACTGAATTTAAGATATAGCCGAACTACCAAATTTTCAAATTGATTGTACAACGATATCGTATTGAAACCCTATAAAGTATTGCTTTTCAAGGTGAGGGGTGCGCTTCTCTTTAGAAGCGTGACAACGTGTAACGGTAATGTTGATTTTATCAATCAAATTCTATGCCTCGGGAACAGTACTTTTTTCTGGATGAAAATGACCATGTCCTTCTGCACCTCTGACAACTTAAATGCATTTAATTATCATCGATTAAGAAAGAAAGGCACGCAGGTGTAACAAATAACCAAAGTCATTTTTATAATATTAGTATACTTGGTGAGGCTCCTGGCTGACTCTGAAGAAGAAATAGAAATGTCCATTTCTGCCTAGGCACGGGCATTTCTTTTTTAGGCAGTAGGGTGGCGTGAAAAAATATACTTTGGGAACCCGTGCTTTACAGGCTAAATTTCAAAAAATCCTTTCTTAGTGCTCATCTAAGTTACGTTAAAGGACGTTCGTGCAAAATTTAAGATACTCAACCATTTGCTGTGCATTACCAGTTAGTCAGAATCAGTCTTACTTATAAAAAAATTACAAAGCTGTGCTTAGTTAAAAAACAAATTTACTCGATCAGCTGTAAGTAAATTTATTCCTTTTGTAAAATTCCGCTGCATGCGCTAAGTAAATGTTTAAAGTTACGCAACAAACATGTTTTACGGTACTTTTCCTCTTAAAAAGTTCTCTAAAATATATTATATAAATATATGATTAAAAAAAGTATTTCGCCGCATCTGTCTGCCTGTCTGAACGCTATAAATTCAAAAACTACCCAAAGGATTTACTGAAATTTTCTATGGACATGGTTTGCCACCCTGGGAGGGACATAGGCTACTTTCTATCCCAGAAAAAAAACGGACTTTTATTCCGGAAAACGCTATAAGGCGCGTGAAGCCGCGAGCAAAAGCTAGTTCACAATAAATTATTTCTGTAATCAAGATGGCAAATTAAATTTTATTAGCATAGATAAAGCCAGTCAGTAGCGTGTCAAGTCTGAAAATAGCTGGCCATTGCAATTTGAAACGTGAGATGCCCTATGAAAGGTACATAGATATGTTAGTTGGGACTGTGCCTACCCCCTAAGTAAACATATAAATATATTATTAGCTGGTTCTAGGTTAAGCAATTCAAACGTGAGATCCAGGACTGAATTACGTGCCCTATGAAACGTAAATATGTTAGATGCAACTGTGCCTAGCTAAAAATATAAATGTATTATTATCCATGAATACCTAAGTCTCTATTTTTATTACGGATATAAAACAAAGTGGATTTTTATATATTTAATAATATTATGTATGTTGTAACATATTGAATGATATTGGATTAATAAGTCAATCAGCATTTAATTAACAAACAAAAATAAATAATATTAGTTATACACTAATTATAATATTTTATGTACACTCATCCACAGAAGTAGTTAAATATATTGAAAACATCAAACCGTTCCTATACATTAATTTAGATATTAATTAATCCTTATCTAAAACAAATTAAACCCTTTGAAGTTTTAGTGCATAGCAAGTGATTGTTGATATAGATACAAACGTATAAAGGCGATTTGAAATTTTTAATTTGTTCAGCTAATTTTGTGTATGACTGTACCTATACAATATCAGAATTCAACAATATTCCATTTTCGGTATTTTATAACGTCTACCTACGTATAATAAATTAAAATCGTATGTTTGTTTATTCGTTTAATATTCTTTCTTCATTTTTTATGGGCAGGGCAAAGAGAACCCACCGTGTTGGTAAGGTATTGACAAGAGATATCCCTCGCCAGTCGACAATGATGGTCTGTTTAAAACTGAATATACAGTATGATGCCGGAACGCGACACACTTACGTGGGCCTCTATGACAGGCTTTACACCTTGCTTACAGTGGTATCAGGGCGGATACAAATATCTTACCACCAACAAAAAAAATAGATAGGTCACTCGATAGTACTTGAATAACCACAATAAACCGTGCGGACTTCCATGACCAACCTCAAGCAACCAGCCAGAAACCCACAAACACAACACACATGGCCGCAACGAGCTGTCAACATTTTGTTTTCAGTTACTACATTGAGAGTTGTGCCAACAATCGCTTCAATAATCAACCGAGGATTGAAAATGCCGATCTGATTTTATAGTCTTTTTGTTTTGTATCTGCTATTATTACTTGACATTGGCAAAATCACCGATACATAAACGGTGGCAGCCATAATATAAAAGAAGAAGAAGAAGAAAGAAGAATAATCAAATGCACTTCGATGCCTGAAGACTATCGGAGCGTAATAGCTTCTGTAATAGGAAAGTGTTATTAGGCACCGACTCCAAAATTAGTAACCAGTATATGAAAAAATATTTTTTGGTTTTTAGGGGTTCTTGAAGGCGGTTTAATTTTTGGTTAAAATGTTTTTATAACGGAAGATTTTTCTCGAAAACTCTGTATTTTGAAAGATCCTAAACTTAGTTAAGTATATTTCAAAACAGACGTCTGGACATTCTGATAAAATTTGGACAATTTCACCACCAAATTTGAAGATAAAGCCACAGGGCGCTAATAGTGTGGCGTAAACATGCCTCGGAAGTTTGTCAGGCACGTGCAAGAACTAGTATTTTATGTATTTATTTTGTTGACATTTAATTCCATATGTACACGCGGATTTTTTTTATGTAAATATTCCATTCGCCTGGATCCGTTCGAGTGGTCTATCGGATATCCGAGCTAATAATAACATTTTTAAAGAAAAGACCTTCGAAGTGTATAAGGTGTGTTTATGGAAGCGAAGGTTGCTGATTTTTGTACTTATAGGTTTTTTTTCGCAGGCAATACCGCTTTATCGCTTCCATCACTTTGGGAGTGGAACGGTCATGTTGGTTTTACAAGTCTTACTGCACTGAATTACAGACGATGGTAGAGCTAAAAGTTAATAAAATTACAATGTGTAAAATTTTAACAAATACGTCTACGTTTATACTTTTATCAATAGGTACGTATTATATTAGAAATGTAAGTAGAAATATCCATGTTTCACAACAACGGGACATGTCTTCGTTTTATTTTTTCTGAGTTATCATAATTAATATTACTAAAGAAATAAAAAAACGTATGGTAATGATTTCGTTATGAATAACCAATAAGCATAATTTTATTATTTTTGATGCACTAAATGTTAACGAACTGAACAGAAAAAACAATAATTTAGAAACAATTAGGTAACTAGGGCCTTTATTCCTAACGCTTAAAAGACTCAGGTGTCAATTCAATCAAAAATATTTTCTTTTACCCTGACATTCAAAAAATAGTACAATATTCTTTATGAAGCCTCGAAACTACCCCATTTGACATAATTGATGGGCAGAATGAATAATGCATATCATCATCATCATCATCAGCCTATATTTTTGTCCACTGCAGGACATAGGCCTCCTTCATTATGCGCCATTTTACCCTGTCTTTGGCCTGTCGCATCCAGTTCTTACCAGCGACCTTTCGCAGATCGAATATTGCATATAGCACATACATAATATATATGGTAGGTATCATCGCCTCTATGGATTGCTACTTTACTAGATTCTGACATATGTAGTTCTTTGGCTTTCTTTCTTTCAACAATCGTCTCATGCACTCCCGCCGATTCAGGATAATAATATAATATAATTTCAGTCACTATCACTGTTGGGCACGGGCCTCCTCTACTACTGAGAGGGATTGGGCCTTAGTACACCACGCTGGCCTAGTGCAGATTGGTAGATTTCACACAACCTCGAAAATTCCAATAGAGAATTTCTCAGGTATGCAGGGTTCCTCACGATGTTTTCCTGCACCGTTAAAGCAAGCGATAATTCACAAAGAATACGCACATAATTTTTTAGAAAAGTCAGAGGTGTGTGCCCTTGGGATTCGAACCTGCGGTCATTCGTCTCGACAGTCCGTTCCACAACCAACTAGGCTATCGCCGCTAGGATCAGGATGCTTTTTACTTATCCTTTGCTAAGAATGTCAGATATATGAAACTCGATGATTCATTTGCCTCTATCGGTTCTCACATCATCATTCACATTCTATCTTTTTCAATCTTCTAGCATGTAGCAAAGAATAATTTTATTTTACAAGACTCGAATCCCCAAATATTATTGGGGACATGTAATGTAGAAAAGAAACGTCGTTAAATCTCCCTCAGCAACACGAAACTTTTTATTATTCCATCATGTTTATATGATAATACAACCAATGATAACAACACATTCCATGCCATCTACTAATAACACGATGATTGGTGTATCGATAAAGTTATCTATTTCTAAGAAACCTTATTATTTAAACATTATATTATTTTTCAACATCTAAACAACAGAACAGGTCACTCGTCTGTTAAAAACCAAGCATGAAAACAATAGCAACAATACATATGTAGGTATGTGTTAAATATGTAGGTAGGTACCTAGACTACTAGTAGGTAGAGAATATGATCTATTGTCATGCAGTATCCTGCAGTATGGTCGTTACCAAGAGACGTTACATCTTAATCATAATGCCTTATGATAACGTAAATAGATATTGAAATAAAACTAGTTTTCTGATTTTATCATGATATTGCAACGTTTATTTTTTTCCCGACGTTTCGAAAGCTTTACAGCTTTCATGGCCACGGGACACACGGAGGTGTTCGTCGTCCGAAAGTAAATGTTACATTAACTACCTTCATTTTACAATTATTATTCAAATTTGCTGTAGATCCAACTCACGCAGAACGAGGTTACTATGTCTTGAAGTCTGGCAGCTGGACTTTTGGGTTCCGATTTAATGTAATGTATAACAGAATCCCAGGCTCGTGCATGCTTCCAACCATCTTTTCTATTGAAAATTGTATGATTTTTAATTTCATTAGTCATACAAATCATCCTTGATAGGAATCAGTGTTCTTTCGTGATGATTTGTGGCTCGTTCAACTAAGATAATGGAGTCTTCTTCGGAATATTTAGCAACTGTAGACTTCGACGCTCTATCAAATAGACGATCCGAAGTCATACGGAAGTGCTTGCACCTGCTGTTTAGCAGAAATAGACAATGCACCTATATCTACTCAGAGAGACATTTTCATGAAATACTCTAGTGGATATTTGTTGTAAATGGTGCGGTAGTCCCAATTGACATCATTTCGTCTGGAACAGCGTCTAGTGTTCTCACCTTATCAATACCCTTTACAAAGCTATCTATAAATTGGCTAGGTACTGCTTTTTCGAATGTTAAATATTTGAGAAACCATTGATGGCTCACTTAATTTGAAAATGTTAATAAAATTGATCCATTAAGAGATATAAAGAAAAAATTTTGCTTACATTGCAACATATCACTACATATCACAAAATTTAATAATAAAAGAACTAACAAAAATCGTGGTATGTCAATCATAATATTACAACACAAAAAAACGAAAACATGGATGGTGAGCCATGTTAGGAAACGGGCTATCTTCGGTTACCTTATTTCTTATTTGAGTGCCCCTGAGCATTGATTTATATGCAATACCAGCTGTAAGTAAGGTAACAACTTCCATCGAAGACATTTCTTACTAGATTGATTAAGTATGATGGTGCTACGATGAGCTGTTTCTAATATGAAATGACGCAGTCTTTTTTTTAAACAGGTAAAGTGACCCTACTGCACGTGATGGTAAGAGGGGTGGATTCAGATTATGTCAACTAACGAGATTCGATTATTCCTCGCCAGTCGATACAATTTTGCCCGCCTGTTTGAAACCTCATACTTATTGGTAATCCCAGAATGTGACACACTTGCATGAAACAAAAGTATTTGTTTTGGGTCCAAAATAAGGAGGAGTCAGAACTAATTGTAAATATTAAAAGTATTTATTTTAAGAGAGTTTTGCTCATTTAATTTCGCTTATTTCAAGTAATTTTATTTGACATTTATCATCACGCTATACCCAATAGGAGTGGAGCAGTAATAGCTAATCTCAGGAACTACCGGTCCAAACTGAAAAATTATTTTTGTGTTGGATAGCCCTTTGTTCGTGGAGTGCTATAGGCTACATATCATCACGCTATACCCAATAGGAGCGGAGCAGTAATGGCTAATCTCAGGAACTACCGGTCCAAACTGAAAAAATATTTTTGCGTTGGATAGCCCTTTGTTTGTAGAGTGCTCTAAGTTATATATCATCACGCTATACCCAATAGGAGCGGAGCAGTAGAAAAAATCGTTTTGTGTTGGATAGCCCTTTATTTGTGGAGTGCTATGGGCTATATATCATCACGCTATGACCAATAGGAGCGGAGCAGTAATGAAACATGTTGCAAAAACGGGGACAATTTATTAGTTTTGAGAGCTTCCGTTGCGTGCGCTGCGTAAACGGTTAAAGTTATGCAACAATGATGTATGACGGGATTGTTCCTCTTAAAATGTTCTAAAAAATATTATTATAAAACAAAGTCCCCCACTGCATCTGTCTGCCTGAACGTGTTAAACTCAAAAACTACCCAACGCATTAAGATGAAATATGGTATGAAGACAGTTTGAGACCCTGGGAAGAACATAGGCTCCCGGGAAACTACTACTTTTATAACGGAAAACTTTAGCCTGAAAAACTTTATAACGCGGGCGGAGCCGCGGGCAAAAGCTAGTGTTAATAATATTTGAGACTTAGGCCCTGCTTTACATCTTCTGAGCAAATGCTTTTCGTCACAAAAGTATAATGCGTCTAAATACAAGAAACACTTTAATCGAATGTAAATGGTAATAAAAAGAGTATTATCTTTATTAGTTTTAAATACGATAACTGTCAAAAAAATACTTTTAATTTGTGAAACAGGCCCTGAATTTTATAAAGCAGTTTTTATTATTAATTCTTTTATGATTACTGTATAGTTGATTGGCCATTTGATTTCTCAACACGTGGAATAATCAAGAATAGGTGAGCAGATTTACTTTGGTGTCGATAATAATTATTACACCTAACGAATATTCTACTGTCAATATAATACTATGTATTGCGTAATACTGTATTAAGAATGTTATTTAAGTATTGAAATATGCTTCATAAAAATAAGATCTCGTGTTAGTCATTAAACTTTGTTACCAGAGACACAAAATTTTAGATTGCCTAAGTTTTATTGCATTGACTATTATTATTCGGGAATTCTTACTACTCAGATATAGTATAAATACCTACTACTTATTATCAATAGATTTGTGTTTATGAAGATTTTGGAATTTGTCTGATAAGCAAGTATAATTTGTTGAATCGAATTGGTTTAGATAAATTTGTCACAAACTTCTATGACAATATGTCGATACATACTTTCCTATAGCAGCATACAAGGGCTACATAAATGGATCATATCTCAATCTATTTGTGAAACATAATCATAAACTTTTGTTAAGAAAGTACACCTGTTTTGCCAATTGCATTAGGCCTGGGTATTAGAATGGCGCACAGATGAGAAGGTCGTAGTAGGTGTACATGTTGTCATGGACAGCAATTTTCAAAACTGAACGTCCTTTTACCGAATTAGTATACCAACTTATTAAAATTAGCGTCATAAAATATAAAATAGACGCGCAATTGAAACTTACACGAGGACGGTTTTGCTGATAAAAGCATTGATATTTAAATTCTCAGGAATGTCCTCAGCCACTAATTCTACATCAAAAACAACACGATTAATAACATTATGCCGAATCTATTATTTATAATCGTTGCCTTGGATGTTGATAATCAAGATAATTGATGAACAGCCGTATTAAATTCCAGTAGGGAAGTTGTCAACGAAAGCCAGACATTTGTTACTTGAGAAACATATGTTGCACTTAAGTCGATGACATACGCTTATATTTATTAGATGAATTGTACTTACATTGACTTCAGCGCCAATTCTCTAACGGGTTGTACCTTTCAGTCTCTCTGAACAATGGTCAGCAGCTAGTGATGTATACCGTATGACACACAACTGGTTTTTTTAGGCTATTACCGAGTGATAAATATAAGTTGCAGTGGGGCAAAATCATGGTGCAACATCGCACAAAAATGTAAACCCATTCGTGCCCTGATGTTAAAACTTTTTTCTGATCTTTGTATCTCTATAACATCTTCAAAAACTAAATAAAGCCACTATAAACATACGTATTGTTATCACATCAATCTTGGACACTTAAATGTAACAATTATTAACAATTAATTTACTAATGGCACATTCGCGTTAGACTTCATACTGTTCAAGTTCTAAATAAAAAATATTACTACCGAAGCCGCCTGCACCAGCTTACTGGAGAGGGGATGTAATACTCAAATCATTAAGACACGTGTGACGAGCTAAATTATTCATCTTGTATTTATAATTTCGGCATATTAATCAGATATCCTGACTTATAAAGGTCCAGTCAATAACGATTATTCTGATTTTTCAAAAAGATTTGTCCTGAACAAGACTATTTGCTTTATATCTGTAGTTTCATGTCATGGTAATCGCGATTTTGAAATACTAATAGCAAAAGTGGTATTTGTTTCGTGTCTACCGCGAAAATACAACGCGATGTTAATGAAGATATTATTATTGTTATGTTAGGTTTGGTTTTTATATGATACTGGGTAGCAACTAGTAACCAGTAATAAAATCTACATAATTAAGCCTCGAAAAGTAGCCATGATGGATAAAGAAAGACATGACATCTCTCATGAAATTATTTTGCTTCGGATATTGAGTATCGGTTAATTCCACGGAAAAGGATGTAAATAAAGGAAGTAGGAAAACAAATAGGTAACGTTAGTGACATACCTATTCAAATTGAGGTAATTTCAAAGATTACAAATTAAATTAACGAGACTTTTAATATAACTGAAGAGCATGGTGCAACAATGTCCCTTTTTGAAATCATGGCATAAATTCAGTGATGTCTTAGTTGTTAACAGCAGTGATCTTCTAATTTAGATCACTATGAACATTATTACTCCAACATGGTGTATCTAGGTAAACTTCAGCACATAGTGAAACTGTGATAAAGTCGTACTTAGAACCAGAAAAACTTAAAAGCTAATATCACCTTGTAAAATATTAGTATTATTTCCTATAATGTAGTGATGTGAAGTTTGTTTTTTAGTTCGGATTAATCAATAGATTTCTAGTTTAAGTTAATCGTCTTATTTGCGATGCTCTAAAGATCCCTAATGTTTTGATATGACGGTTATTTCGAAATCAAAATTATAACCTAATGTTTGGATATCTGGATTAAAATTTTATAAGTGTTAAGTATTTTATTTCATTTCAAGTATTTATTTTGTTTTTTATACTGTGAAATAAAAAAAATGCTTGAGGTGAATTGGTTATGCAATTTAAATCGAAAATAAATTTACTTTTCCTATACCACTGAATGACGAAATCTGCATGAACTGTCCCCGTGGTTGACGTCACGGCTGTGGAGATGGCAGAAAAAGTAGCAATACCAAATGAAACTTGGTATTATGTACGTAGTGTTGCCAAATTATCGTATACCTATCACATGGTAATGTCAATCTATGATAAATATATTATGAAATAAAGCGGAAGAGTTTTTTTTGTTTGAACGCGCGAATCTCAGGAACTATTGTTCCGAACTGAAAAATTATTTTAGTGTTGGGTAGCCCATTTACCGAAAAATAGGATAGAATATAGAATCGGAATACTATAGGTTATATAACATCGCGCTATGACTAATAGGAGCGGAGCATTTATGAAATTTTTTGCAAAACGAAGAAAATTTATTCCTTTTGAGAGCTTCAATTGCATGCGCTGCATAAACGGTTAAAGTTACGCAACAATAATGAAAGACGAAATTATTCCTCTTAAAAAGTTCTAAAAATTATATTATAAAATAAAGTCCCCCACCGCATCTGCCTGCCAGTCTGAACGCGATGAACTCAAAAACTACCCAACTGATTTCGATAAAATTTGGTATGGACATACTTTGAGACTCTAGGAAGGATATAAGCTTCTATCCCGGGAAAGTATATAAAGAGACAGAGAAACTTGCACGCGGGCGAAACCGGGACCAAAAGAGAGAATTAAATATACCCAATAAGCAATCGTGATCATTTATCCAAAAAAAATATCTAAACGAGATTTAATCCACAACCAAATCTTTAAAACAGAATTTAATTGACAAACACGTTATCTTTGTTATATCCTTCTGTACTACATAAGTAATGAATTAGTAAATTGAACGAAAGCGCAATTCATGTTGATCCTTCTGTATCTACACTATTTGTTTTTCCGAGGACTGGCAAGCTTGTACCCAGGAAACATCAGTTTTATTAATATTATGAATAAAAATAAGACTAGTCACGATGTAATTTTATTGACATTATGAATGGACCGGTTTGATAATGCCCTGGTGATCAGTCTATCTTATACTACCCTGAAGTTGCAGCACCATTAATACGTCACATACGATCGATGATATTGCCCGTAACTGGTAGTCTAATATCTCTTCTCGCTTCTCGATTCCCATTCTTCTTGAAAAAAAGCCCGCAATCCACCCACATATCAGCGGAGCTGATCACTTTACGAGTAATTTGCCTCCTTATAAGAATTTTAACATAATCATATTCATTTCAAAACTAAATAAAAAAATACCTGTTATTGTTTAAATTCAACACAATTAAATTCATTATTAAGTAAATAATTCGAAATTAAAAATCGAATTATTGATTAAAATATCCTGTTTCTTAATTTTATATTTCAATACATTACACATGTTTTACATAAACATTGTTCCCAATGATCTATCTCCATAATTAAATATACTAATTAATTACTTAGGAAAAATAATAGAGTCGACTTAGGAAATGATATTTAATTTTAATGTAACGTATATATTAATAATAATTTTGCCACAGTCTAGGATAATTTTAATGTAACATTGGCCATAACGATTCGTAAAATAAAATGGAGGTCGGCGCAAAAATGGAGTGGTGCAGGTCAGTTGCGGATGGTAGATACGTAACTTTGATTATGCATTCTAAACATATACACACACCACTTTATGTTCACGGTTCTAATTCATTGATAATTTTTTTTTTAAACTTTACTACAATGTTATTCGAATTTGACGATTTACGGATTTTAAATTTTTATTTTTAAAATCCTTATGTTGTCTAAACGTACATTATTTACAGCGAATATTGAGATTATCGATTATTAATACTTTTAATGATCACTAAGAAATCATTTAACAAACGAAATTTTAAAATTCAAAAACGTAAGACACAATTTATGATAGTTGAAACGCAATAGCGCTTACATACAATGTCCGAGGATATACTTAATTGAAAAGATTTCAGCTCAAGCCTCAAGCGCACATTATAAATAATTACATAGTGCCAAATTGATAAAATGGCATCAATCAAACTTTAAATTGGACACATACTTATAATAAATTATTAAATTATGCAAAATGGTGCCTTACATTGCTTCTATATTAATTTATCTTTACCTACACGGGGGGCATGAACCAAATATTTGAAAAAAAAATCGAGAAGTTCTGCATGACGAATTTTGGAATTTTATTATGATCATTTCTAAATAAATTATATAATATTGTGTAAACCTTTAAAGACATATTGCATTATAGCAACGGCGAAGAGTGAAATTTTCTGAAAGGTAAACCGACACAATTTATATGTACTAATATGCATAAATGCGGTCTGCAAATTTTCCTAATGATAATTAGATTTTACATAAATTACGAAAGGGAAGTCGGCGGGAATCGGGTTGTATGGACCCTACGCCACTGCAATACTTATTACTTATTTTACTTTGTTAATAGATTAAATTGTAAGACATAATCTTAGTTTAATCAATTGTTTCATGCCTTTTAAAATATTCGTTTTTGTTCTAAATTTAAAATACTACATACCTACCTTACCAGTGTTACCGGTGGGGTTGCAATTTGTCCAAAATCAGGTGAATTAATAAAAAAAAAATATGGTATAATTTTAAAAATACTCACTTGGATAATATTTGAATTTTCTCCACTTTTGACAATTAAATAACTAAAATAAAATGAACCCGTCTGATGGCTGTTAACCTAAGTAAGTGATAGTATGTGTTGGCAACCGTTAGCCTTACTATCTCAACTGTAACTAAAAACTAACGTTCAAACATGACATTATCCGATCGAAATGAATCCATCGATGGTTTATGAAACTTACGTAGTATAGATATACTCTATTCAAATTGGTCGGGTAATAAGGACGTATTGGACCCTATTGGCAGGAGTGGTATATTTTTTTAAACTCCTTAAAATTGTACTATTTAAATACAAGGGTGCGAACTTATAAGATTATTTGCTTTTTTGTAAACCTTCCTTCTAATTGTAAGTACATAGACTTAGGTTAGGTATAGGTAGGTATCTGATATAATTTGTTGCATACTTCCTAATCACTGGCTATTTCTTGGGGATACAAGCGTGAGGTTAAACAATTATGCGGTACTTTTTTGCGTAGAATTTAGGACTTGCAAATTTTATGGCTTACCTACTTAATATGCAAAATTCCTTGCTGGGTCAACATTTTCAATAGTAATAGCAATGCATTTATAACCTTCAAAATAAAAATGTTTGATTATGGATTAGACTCGCCAGTTGGGTTTTTAGTAGATTGTTAAAAAAATGCAAGGCTGGCATTCGAGTTGACTAGGTCAGTTGTACGTCGCATCGTTAGTTCTGTATCACTAATATGTACACATTGTGGTCATGTGTTAGTTGATGGTTACCTTGTGTTGGAGCTGCTTCTTTTTTCCATTTTACTAGTCACTAAACTTAAATAAAACTAGCTGGCGAGTCATTTTTCAAACTAAGCAGGTATTTTTAAAAAGGCTTACGAACCTCACATGCTCTGTAGGTACTTGTTTACATAAGAGAAGTTTGTTTAGCAGTGACTGTTCGCCTTGCTGAAAATGACCAACGCCGTTCCTCGCAGCAAAACGGCAGGCTAATCTTACTTTTAGTAGCTAGGTATCTATTCAAATGTTTGATGCCTACATGTAGAAAATAATAAATCATATTTCTACACTATATTAACTTTACTTTGGTCGTTTGTATTATTATATTTGCAACGTTCATATTGTGCTGGTCTGCAAATGAAACGTTTTATTTTACTTAATTATTTATTTTGTAGACATTCGTTTACATGATGCGACAAGACAGGGAGAGAGGGACCGGAAGGAAGTCTAAGCTCCCCTTTTTTTTTATTCCATAGACTAACTATAACATATTCTAACAGTTTGTTGATAAAAGTTTGGTAATATAATTGTCGAGTTCGCGCATCACCTCCTAGAGTACAGATCATATTAACTTGCAACCAAATCTTTTAGTTAGAGAATTAGTGAAGGAATATTTTGGTAGGTAAGTAGTTAAAATTTTCAAGAAGATTAATCTTTTTTAGAAATCATTCAATTTTTGCGCATAGATCTTTGCATATTTCTGCCCGTAACACATGCGCTGTACAAGTATGGAACGAATGTCTCGGGGGAGGGTATTAAGGACAATGGGAAAAATATTATTTTCAAGCGTTGCCGATTGCCTTCATTATTATGTACTTAAATGTGTATTTATGTGAGATTATTTTAGGTGCGAAAGATTGTTGTGAATGCTCAAGTATAACAGTCTTTCCAAACTCACTGTTTAAATTCGTATCTACGTTTTTTTTAAATCTAAAAAGTAAGCAGATCACCGTTTGTAAATTAACTTAACAGCCCATGAGTATTACAATGTCCCTCTGATTTTGTAAAGCATTTCTTATAGACTTTATTGAAAAGAAGTCGTAAAAGGGAGGAGGTATGTGTTTAGTTTTCCTCCAAATCTTTCTGACCCGGAAGCGGAACCCTATGAAATACAACTTCTGTTTTGATGAGACTATGGTGTCTAAGACTATATATTGGCTCATCCTTTTTTGGCGTTTCGACAGATAACTTATTCATACTGCAGGCGAAGTAAGCCATGGTGTACTGAGATATATTATAATATAATGCTAGTAAGCAATTATTTACTTGGAGGCGGTTTATAATTTTATACAATAACTTTAGTACGCTTTTTATAAATGTATAGGAATAATTTACTTGCGTAAACTGAAACGCAAATTCGTCGTGGCAAAACGTCACACTGACAGCTGGCAAATGTGTCAAGTCCTTCGCGATTTGTGGTGAACAGTGAAATTTTCTTTAGTATATTTTGTGTGAAAATTAGTGAAATGGCTACCGTCGAGGAATTAAAGAAGAAAGTGCAGGAGTTAGAGGCTAAATTAGCCGCTGCTCAGGGTAGCGTTAGCGCCGTTCGGCAGAAAATCGACGTCATGTCGTCCGAAGTGGTGGATACCAACCCCTACAGGTTTGACCCAAGTTTATAAGAACTTTGCAATAAAAACTGTTGAATTTGATTTATAAACACATTAGAAGCTATTACAAAAAATTTAATAGTAAATTATACGGTATTTCATTGATTACGTCTTGTAATATGCATCAATATGTTGCACATACGCAGGTATATCCTGTATCTACCAATATCCGGTTGCAACAAACGTAGTTCAAAGAAATTTCGAATTAGCTGGTTCTGAAATAAAGTAATAAATAAATGCAAACAATGTGTGCCTCCTATCCATTTTTAAATTTATAGCTAGGTAATAGATATCTACTACGTCTTACGTAGTCATATACGCCTGTACGTAACTCATTATCTAAGCTTAGACATGGGGATTAGGATGGATGGGGATGCAACCATGTTCAGTAAATTTATAAGAATTGTCACCAGATAAATAACATGAAAGTAAAAGACCTAAGAGCACCTTTAATTTGTAGCTAACTGCCGCACGGATGCTGCGCGACCGCAGCGCGGAAAGTGCGTGTTTTTATCATAATATCATTACCTTACCACATGACCACCATGCTGCAGCCATATAGCCTATTTGATGGCATGTTATATTTAAAACAAATAAAACTATAGTACCCACACATGGAAAATTTATGACTCCTACATAATACTTTTATAATAAATTTAAAACTTTATAAATATAACTAAAAGTTACATAAGTAAGATATTTGGGCTATGACAAGCTCCATTCCTCTTATTCAGTTTAGTCACTATAAACAATTTGGAATTATGAAGTATTGCATCACATAATATAGGCCCTACAAGATGGTCTGCTTGTATTAATGCATATCTCCACATTACATAGTTCATTGTGAAAGAAACGGACTGCCAAGACAAAATTGCTCACTAATACAAGGTTCTATGTTATTTTTGTTGTACAAATTTTATTATATATAACATATTGATGGTTGAAAATTTTGTTTGTTTGTTTGAATGCGCTAATCTCAGGAACTACCAGTCCAAACTGAAAAATTCTTTTTGCGTTGGATAGCCCTTTGTTCGTGGAGTGCTATAGGCTATATATCATCACGCTATACCCAATAGGAGCTGAGCAGTAATGGCTAATCTCAGGAACTACCGGTCCAAACTGAAAAATTGTTTTTGCGTTGGATAGCCCTTTATTCGTGGAGTGCTATAGGCTATATATCATCACGCTATACCCAATAGGAGCGAAGCAGTAATGGCTAATCTCAGGAACTACCGATTCGAGCTGAAAAATATTTTTGTGTTGGATAGCCCTTTGTTTGTGGAGTGCTCTAAGTTATATATCATCACGCTATGACCAATAGGAGCGGAGCAGTAATGGCTAATCTCAGGAACTACGAGTTTGAACTGAAAAAAACGTTTTGTTTTAGATAGCCCTTTATTTGTGGAGTGCTATAGGCTATATATCATCACGCTATGACCAATAGGAGCGGAGCAGTAAAGAAACATGTTGCAAAAACGGGGACAATTTATTAGTTTTGAGAGCTTCCGTTGCGTTAGCGGCGTAAACGGTTAAAGTTATGCAACAATGACGTATGACGGGATTGTTCCTCTTAAAAAGTTCTAAAAAATATATTATAAAACAAGGCCCCCGCTGCATCTGTCTGTCTGAACGTGCTAAACTCAAAAACTACCCAACGTATTAAGATGAAATTTGGTATGGAGACAGTTTGAGACCCTGGGAAGAACATAGGCTCCCGGGAAACTACTACTTTTATAACGGAAAACTTTAGCCTGAAAAACTTTATAATTCGGGCGGAGCCGCGGGCAAAAGCTAGCATAACATATTGATGGTTGAAATTTTTTAACTATGTTAAAAAAAACATAGAAAAACATGCTGATTTTAAATATGTATGAAACTTAATGTTGCAAATATATGACGCTTAAGTCAATTAGCATTTCTCCTGTCGATATAATTATTTGTTTTATTGTTAAAAAATTGCAATAATCACAAAGGATAAATAGTCATCACCAAAATAAGCTAATTACACTTGTGTTTGTGACTATTTGTACTTGGGAAGTATCTAAATCTAGGATTACACATGTATGAAGATGATTGATTAGTAAGGTGGTAAAATTATTTGAAGACTATTTATTACTATAATTACTACATTACAACAAATACATACCTATTTATTTTGTACATTTATTTTCACTACATATAGTTTTAACTTTATTCACTGACATCTGTTTTTGTTACTAAGCCACGGGAAGACTATTGCTCTTGCTCCATTCACATTAAAGCACAAACTGTAAGATATCTGTATCAAACTTAAGTTGTGGACTATATTTTATTATTTTTTATAATGGCTGTCAATATAGCCTTAAACAAAAAAAATATAATAAGATAAGATTCAGGTAATTGACGCAAGTTTTCTGCATATAAGGTCATATGGTCAGTGCACTATTGTTAATTGGTAATTCTTGGTACAAATGTAGGTTTTTTTTTTCCATTGGCATGGTTAAGTGGGCCTACTGCCTCTGATGGTATGTGGAATGCATACAGATAGTATTGACTGATGAGAGATGTTCATATTTAGCCTATTGACACAAATATACCTGTTTGAAAGTATATATACACTGTTGGCGATGGTCTAGTTGGGAGTGGTCTGGACTGCTGAGACAAATGTCTGCAGGTTTAAAACCCAAAGACACACCCTTGACTTTTCTAAAATTATATTTGAATTCTTTGTGAATGATTTCTTGCTCTTACAGCGAAGGAAAACTTTGTGAGGAAATTTGCATACATTAAATATTCTCTATAGGAATTTTGAAGGTATATGAAACCTGCCAATCCCCCCTAGGCCAGTGTGGTGGAGTATTAGGACTAATCTCTCTCCATAGTAGAGAAATACCACAACAAAATGAATCAATATATTTTTTTTCCGTGCCCAATATAGATTTCTTGTTCCATTTAGAAATAAAGGTAATGAAATGAAATTCTCCCAGATGAAAACCACTTTTTATGTGCTGAAAAAAGTGCCCATACACTTTGACACGAAAAGATAGGAAAAAATATTGTACAAAGTTTGTAAAATTTGCACAAAACTACATGGATTTATGTATTCCACAATGAATTAAATGAACTGATAATTTAATGACTTCTTGAGGTCTTTACCCCAAAAAAGAACAAAAACATATTTGCCACTTTAACTAACATACATGGAAATATTTTAGCAATATATAAATATTTTAGACCAAACACATGTGACGAAGAACTTGTTTATCAAAGGCAAGGCCATTCATAGTGTTATTGTGTTATGCAAATTTAGTTCATGTGTTTTGGCAACACGTGCTCTTGGCCATGCGAATATTCAAATGGCGTTATATTGACCTGCTAAACTTCGCCTTTTTGTTTGCAGCCGGCTCATGGCCTTGAAGCGCATGGGCATCGTGAACAACTACGAGAAGATCCGGGAGATGTCTGTTGCGGTGGTCGGTGTCGGAGGGGTGGGCAGCGTGACTGCTGAAATGCTGACGAGATGCGGGATAGGAAAGGTAATGTCTTTGGACTTTGTTTGCTTTTAATACGCAACTGATTATAGGATATATCGCTATCCTATTTGCACGCGTGCATTGTAAATTGGTGACGTCATAGCCTAGACTCGTTCATTCATCTTGGGAAATCCACACTGAGAACTGAGTGGCCTGGTTCGATCGTATCGTTTATTTTAGCATTGTGATTTTTATTTTATACAGGTGACTTATCTTTAATTGTTCGGCCTTTTGCTACCTATTCTTTTCAGTTTAGAGAATATGAATTAATTTTTTAACAGACTTTCAACTTAATATTCCAACATTTTATTTTAATATAATAATATAAAAACGCAACTTGCATGTTTCTAGCGTTATGATATATGTAAGCCATTGTCACATAAATGGTAATTTTGGCATTCGTGAATTCCAAAATGCGTGCATTGATTTTATTGACCTAGGTCAACAAAAATTTCGTTAACTAACTCCGATTGTATGTCAAGATCATATTAGGTAAATTAATCTATGTTTAATATTATTGATCGCTATTCGCTATTGGAATATTTTTTAAACTTTTGTATGAAATTATTTATAGTGTAATATTGGTATAACCATTCATGTAATCTGAACTAAAATGGCAACCAAAACGTCACTGTTATAACCAATTTTTTTACTGAAATAATTTTACTTATTTTTTTTTTACTAACATTTTTTATTAAAACCAAGGTTTAGACTTAGACTCGAGTTCTTATATCATGAGCGCCACTCCGTACACAACCAAAAGCCAGTTTGAAAGGATTGCAGTTCAATTCAGTTGAACTCAAATCTAGTAGTAGATATATATCGATGAGTATAACCCTTTATCTCAGTGCTTTTTCTTATAAAGCAGCATAACATTTATATTTTGATATTGTGGGTGTATTTAGCATTCTAAAATTTGCTTGTTTACTAGCCTTCAACAGTCAAGACAAAAAAAATATGTTTAATTTATTGACAACTTGTTTAAACTGCCAAATATATATTGATCAATCAGTTGCTTAACCAATTGCAGATAGTGTTTCGTAAATTAATTATACGAATAGAGTTTAGATTTTATTTAAAACTCAGTTGCCATATGTATAAGTAAGAGCATCGCCTGAACAGCTTGACCGGCTTGACTGATTCCTTTTTTGTTGTGTTCCTAATTACCAAGACAAGGTTTTTATCAACAAATGAATTTGAAAAATCAACAGTGAAAGTCGAGAAAAGTTGGCAATATGTTTCCCATGTTCGAAATCACCTAAACGATTTCAAGGAACATTTTTTGAGAATAAGTTATTCCAGCTTGAATCAAAGGATAATTTAGGACATAATAGTTGTGTAGAACGACTGCCATGCCCTCTAGTATAAAAATAAATATTTGGAATTTATTGTTGGCAGCTGATCCTGTTTGACTACGATAAAGTGGAGCTGGCAAACATGAATCGTCTGTTCTTCCAACCGCACCAGGCGGGGCTGAGCAAGGTGGCCGCCGCGGCCGCCACGCTGCAAGCGATCAACCCGGACGTGGTCATCGACTCCCACAACTACAACATCACTACAGTCGACAACTTCCAGAAGTTCTGCGATACTATCACGTAAGGTTTTGATGATTTAAATGGAGTGTTATTACATTTTAGAATGTGTTTTACTAATAGGCTGTTATTACTGTTACATTTAATTACATATCATTGTATTAAGGTCTTTAATATGTATAAATTAGATTCCGGCATCATCGTAATTCAATATAACCACAAAATTAAAACAAACCCGTTCCAAATACGTTGGACGTATAATCATTACCAGAAACCTAATAAGTTCCATCCCTTTTATCATTCGAAATATTCTTTTCCTCGTTATAAATCGGCATCGTCAACATAATTTCTTCAACTCTATAAATATTTATAGACGTAACTTACCATAAGGTATTTGAATACCATTTCATATTATCTATAAATATGACGCAACATATGGAACCAATCAAAATTGATCTCCAAAACAATATCTTATGGTTGAATTTCCATCACAGTACCGGCAGCTTGAAAGGCAGCCGCGTGGACCTGGTGCTGAGTTGCGTGGACAACTACGAAGCTCGAATGGCGATCAACACCGCGTGCAACGAGCTCAACCAGAAGTGGTTCGAGTCGGGCGTCAGTGAGAACGCCGTGTCGGGGCACATACAGTTCATCATACCTGGGGAGACTGCGTGTTTTGCTGTGAGTACTCTACTCTCTCTCTTTCCCTTTCCCTTTCCCTTTCTTTCTCTCTTTCCCCTTCATGTTTTTTTCTTCCCCTTTATAGAATACTATGGTCCGTAGCCAAGAAGAAAGGCATCTTGGTTAACGCCCTAATGTGGCTCTCGACTTTTTCCGCTTCAGAAGTCCCTACAATAACGTACAACGCTAACGCCATTGAGTTTAAAATTAGATTAAAAATTCCTTTATTTCTCATAGGAGCAAATTACAAACATAAAAAGTCGTCTATGTGTTAATCCAGGACATAGTTTACCCGTGTGCCAAATTCCTCCTAATCCGTTGTTGTTTCTGCGTTTGCTTCTAACAAATATTTATATATCCAAAACAATCTATCGCATGTACAAAATTGCTAAGAAATATTTTTTTTTAGGATAATAAAGAGATTTTATAATTGTAAAATGTAGGTAGATATTGTAACCTTGACTTTTCGGACGACCAACAACTCAGTCCGCTCCGTGACCATGAAGGCTGCAAAACCTTGGAAACAAAGATTTATATTTAAAAATCCGAAAACTAATTTTATTTTGAAATTTGGTGATATTAACTTAATGACAACAAGGGATACCTTATAGAAAATGAGAATTTGGATTACAATTATTTTTCGTTATTTGGTAATAATTTAAATATAATTATCGTTCTTTTTTAACCCCTTGAATATGACATTCATCCCGATCAATTGATATCTAGGAGACATATTTAATAAATCAATCCCATTTTTGAGTAAAATTTGAAGAAAGAAATGATTTATTATGAGGACAATGACAGTATATTATGTACAATAAAAGAAAAAAAAACATAAATAGAAAATACACAAGTATACCCATCGTGCCAACCATGGGAACCCTCATTCAGCTCATAGCTGCAGTATCAGCATGACTGATAGGTACTGTAGTGCTGATTTTTAAGTACACATTTAATATATTGAACTAAATGTCATTTAAGAGCCTGTTCTTAGCTAGGTCGGCACTGGTACATAAATGAAGTTCATATGTCAAAATCTGTCACATATTATGACTCATGTCATTTTGATGTCATGTTAATTAAATAGTGACTATCTGAAGTTGTCGATGTTAGTTTCATAGCATCTCATCTGATATCGCACTTGAGAGCGGAACTGAGTTGCATTTATTAAGACACTCGGCGGTCTGAAATATCTTATTTATTATTATTATTTTTTGATGGTACGCGATACGACCGCCCATAAACAGTAGAAACACCATCCAACACCATGAATTATAAAGTATTGTTTGATATTCCACTGCGCTCGCCATCCTGAGACATGAGATGTTAAGTCTCATTATGTCCAGTAGTTACACTGACTACAATGTCCTTCAAAACCGAACACAACAGTGATTACACACTGCTGGTTGGCGACAGAAATGGACATTGCGGTGGTACCTACCAAGGCGAACCTTCTCATATAAGAGATCTACACCAGTAGATCTGATCTGATCAATGTTTTTTTAGTGTGCCCCACCGCTGGTGGTAGCTTCTAAGATCGACGAGAAGACTCTTAAAAAGGAAGGAGTTTGCGCCGCCAGTCTGCCGACCACCATGGGGATCGTCGCTGGATTCCTAGGTAAGAATATATTAGCCAAATCAATTGAGAAAAATAATAGCTTTTTACAAGTGTGTTTTAATAATTAAAATACGTTTGTTTTTCTAAACTAACGCGGTGTCTGTCTACACATTGTTATGACCTATTTCGGCCATATCGCACGTAGAGGCTAACAACCTGGAGTAACTGGTTGTGACGGAAAGGTCGGGGCGAAAGACTCAGAGTCAAAACCCGAAGAGATTGTGGGACCAGATCTCCGAACAGCTGGAGATCCCCAACAGCACCGCTCTTCATCGGGCGACGGATCAACTGGAAACTGATTTCGAAAAGCAGAAGGAGTCACGATCCTCAGCAATGGGGGAAAGACTAAGAAAGTTTTTTATAACATTGATTTTCTTTTGTTTCAGTACAAAACACACTGAAGTATCTGCTCGAGTTCGGAACAGTCACCCATTATCTGGGATACAGCGCGCTTTCTGATTTCTTCCCCACCATGAGTCTCAAGGTAACTGAGCTATGTGTTGTTAAATTAAAATCCTCGATGACGTCTTATGATCCGTCTGCGTAACAGGATTTATTGGAATCAACATTTTTTTCCGGAAATTGCCTTGTTCCAGATATTTATTGCTGCTTTTTTTTTTCAAAATTTAGGAATGTAGAATTTAGATCTATCTTTAAAAAATTATGGAAAGTAGCCTAAGATTTTTTTTGTAATTACAGCAGTCAAGGTAACCATCATTACTTCATCCCAAAATTTGAATTGTATAGAAAGGCCCAATGCCCTGCAATGAGTATATACAAGTTATTGTTGTTAAACAGCTATATTAAGTTAGCACGCTATAAACCTTTATTTATTATTCTAGTTCGCCATTTAATACACTATGTTACAGCATTTATTTTATACGCTACTATTTTTTGCTCGCGATTTCGCTCGCCTGAAAGTTTTCCCAGCATAGAAAGTAGCCTATGTCTTTCCCAGGGTCTTAAACTATTTCCATACCAAATTTCGTAGAAATCCGTTTGATAGTTTTTGAGTTTATCGTATTTAAACAGATAGACGCGGCGAGGGATTTTGTTTATAATATTATGTAAGGATGGAAGCGGTATGAATATCGCTTTACGACGAATTACGAGTAATATTTTAAGCAAGTTATAATCTCTGTATAAGCGGAGATAGCCTGGTTGGGTTGGATGTGAACTGCCAAGACGAACGTCCGCAGGTTCGAATCTCAAGGATACACACCTCTAACTTTTCTAAAATGATGTGTGTATTCTTTGTGAATTATCGCTTTAACGGTGAAGGAAAACATCGGGAGGAAACCGGCATACCTGAGAAATTCTCTATAGGAATTATGAGGGTGTGTGAAGTCTACCAATCTGCACTGGGCCAGCGTGGTGGACTGACGTAATCCCTCTCAAAAGTAGAGGAGGCCCGTGCCCAGCAGTGGGAGTGATATTTTTGTGAATGTCCTTCGCAGCCGAACCCGCAGTGCGACGACATGGAGTGCCGCTCGCGCCAGGCGGAGGCGCGCGCGCGGCCCGCGGTGGAGCTCGCCACCGAGGTCACCGAGGACCTCGCGCCGCTGCACCACGACAACGAATGGGGCAAGTAGAGACTCACCGGACATATTTAAATGATCAATTCACTTTTAAACGTATTGCTGTGTTGATATTTCAGGAGTTACAAGTCATTTATTTATTTATTTCACTTAGATCTTCGGTGCTCAATTCTTGAAATATAAATCCTTTATTTGCGATAAAGTAGCTACAGTAAATTCTGGTCTTGTTGGTCTCATTAAAAAAAAAAAATACTTTTGATCAATTTTTTTTTTATTAAATCTATTGGCTTGCATTTTTAATTTGCAAAGTAATAAAAATAATTTATTATCTAAGTTTATCTATAGTTTTTTTATTTATTTCTAGGAATCAGCCTAATTGATGAGAACAACCCAGAAGATGATGACTCCGCGAACTTGAAGCTGGTTGATGGTGTACAGGTAAACTAAAATCTAGGCTCATTTAATATTTGCTACACAACCGTTGGGGAAGTGCAAAATGACTTAATTAAAAACGCAAATGTGTATTTGAAACTTTTTTGGAAAAACCTATTAAACAGCTAATAGATTTATCATTATAGTCACAATGTTTTTTTATACGTACACGGTAAACGGATCCCCTTGCACCTGATGGTAAGTGTAGAGTCCAATAGAATGTCGACTGACGAGAGATGATTACCCCTCGACAGTCGACACAATTATGCCGGCCTGTTGGAACCGGATATACACAGGCTGAACTTGGAACGCGACCTACTTACGTAAGCCACTATGGTAGTTTTAATACCTATTTAATACCTATACCTATACACTATGGTCGCTATCCGGGCGGATATAAAATATATCCTACCACCAAATAATATAGTAGCTATGTATTGCAATTTTCAAATGTTTGCATATAATTGTCGAGTCTGGAATTTGTAAAACCGAAGTCCGTACCCGATTTTCTCCATATCGGTTGTAAAGTATCATGACATATGGGACAGTGTGTTGAAGTATGTGTGTTGTGTCAGGTGGCGTACAGCGTGCCGGTGGACAGCAGCACGCCGGAGTCCAGCACAGGCGGCGCCGTGGCCGCCTCCGAACTCTCGCTCGAAGACCTGATGCAGCAGATGAAGAGCATGTAAACCATCTCCGGTACCGCAACAGACTGGATGATGAAGGCGAACGAACACAAATCGCCTGGTAATGAAGTCATTGCTGTCTAAATAAATGATGATCTTAAAGGGGGTTGGTTTTTGGGTTATTCTTGATCTTCATTGACGGAATGAACTTAACAGGAAAAATCTTTACCTAAAATAGTAGTTCAGATTGACCAATCGGACTCAGTGCGTTTCTGTTACGCTCTTGAGATAGCCAATCAGGGCGTTTTGGTCCTTCGAACCTCTTACCCCGATATAACCCCTAATTTTAACAATGTACTATCCGTAGTAATGTGTTCCCTCGAGTTTCAATGTAGCCTTCTCCCAGCGCCATATCATTTCGTAGTGGCAAAGTTCCGTCGCGAAAGCATCCGCTTGTGTATTAATGTTAGGTAATGGTGCCAATCTATATAGAGGCTTAAGTCTCGAAATATATGAAGGCTTAGCGTGGTGCTGAGGCTTGCTTCGTGTTGTGTGAGCGGCCCTTGCGATGGTATACGTTCAGTAGAGCCTTTAATGTATTATAAGTGTATGTATTGATGTAAAAATAGTGTTGGCGAAATCTATGAAAATTAGATAATCATTCTCAATACATAGACCTAAAACTGTTAGTAGATTTGATGACTTTCTATCCCCGCTTCTATCACCCACTTGACTATTTCTAAGACGTAAATGATCTGTATATAATGGCGGAATAATTAGCTAGCAATTTTTTTTATATCTTTTATATTTAATATAGTATCAATGGCAATTTATGTCGGCATTTTTAAGTTAACATGTAAAATCTTAGAAGTATAATTTTATATTGCGGTTTATTGAATGAGTACTATTTTTTCATTTTAGTAGTGGCGCAAAGCGCTCACGTAGTTAGTGAAACAATAATTAGACCCAAAAAATGGCGATAAATATCTACATCTCTGAAATTCCGAATTGTAAAAACTTTTAAATCTTTAGAATTGTAAAAAACATACTGTAGTTAAAAAGTTTGCAAGTGGGGATACTTTTCAAACTTTATCAGCATATCATAAGTAGTTAGAAAAAAATCAAATAGTTTAGTAAAATATTAATACTAAAATTTAAATTGTAGCGGTTAATGTCTGGTTCCATTGAATTTTACTTAAACTTGCAAAGCGTTGTTTTATAATATCTGTTTTGTGGAAAAACATTTCCGTTAGTTTGAATATATCGAGATTATGTCGCAAGTTTTTTTTTTAACTTATTCCATAAACATTATTTCTTTAAGTGATATATCAATCTTTATAACGGTCTGAAGTTAGTAACGTGTAGCTTCGCGGTTAATGCGTAAGGAGACTGAATGTGGTCAATAGACATTAGGCTGTGCTGTACTGAGATTCTTATGCCAGTTTTTATCCATATAAATTAGAACAACTGAGCTACCCTTGTAATACTTACGTATCTTGAAATGACTCGAACGCTCTACAGACAAGTAAAAAAAATATATATGACAAGTTAATTTTTAATAAAATGTTATAAGTTTAAAGTTTAGAGTAAGCTCACCAGAAACCAAACCAAAATAATGTTTATTAACAAATAAAACTAAATAAACAATCTATATTGCCACAATTATATAATTCATAATATTGAATTTAGGATTTATTTAGGTTGGTAAGCAAAATGGACTAACTTCAGACCAGTCATAAAAATGGCGTCGTAATTGTCGGAAAAACTGTGCTTAATATTTATGAAAATGTATTCCTGTATGTGTACGTAGATATGTATCGCGAGAGGTTGTTTGTCGAAGAGTGAGACTTTATTTGCTTATTGCATAAGAGTTATTTTTCTCTTCAGAAATATTGAAAGTCCATTATTTATATAATTTTATATGTTTTTTAGGAATGTATTGAATCAATTAGGTATATAGTGTTGCGAAGTTCGTCTATAATAAAGATAATAAGTCTCTCTGAATAATGTAATAAAAGCCATTGTCTAATATATTACTTTCTAAATTTTTTTGTCGCTAGCAGCGAGTTTGTCGCACAATTGAAATAGCTTAAAATGTATCGAATCTTAAGACCTTGATTAAAACATATATAAAGAGGAACATTTCAGCATACTACGTAAATCCGTTCCAAATTCTGTTGTATTCATAATGCCAGGTCTATTCATTCTAATTTTGTCGTTTGAATAAAACATGAGCGGCGATGTCAACTTTTTTAATGTCGCGTCTGCGCACTGTATTCATCTATTTTGAAAAAGACAACTTATTAAATTGGATAAATAAAAATCAAATTGTTTTGGTTACTCACAAGAGAATATTATTTTTGATTATTTTTTTAAATATGACCTTTCCTTCTAGTTATGGTGTCATGTTATTTATTGTTTTTAACTGTTTATGAAATAAGTGCTATATGTTAAGTGTTATTTTATGAAATTATTTTATTTTGGATGTATTTTTGAAATCTTTATTATACGTTAACGTTACGGCTTAAGCTAAATACGAATGTCTATGTAATATAAAATTTTATTATTTAATTAAATACTATATGTGACGAGTTTTGTTTTCATGTCCTCCACGTCTCTGTTCAGTTTTGAGGTTATTTTTTTGTTCTCTTGTGGTAATTGACCGTTCTGTAAAAAGATTTCGATTTTAATATTTACAGTTAAAACCAAATGGTTGATCTTAATATGGTACAAGCTTAAATACAGTGTTGTATCCATGAATCTAGTTACTATTTTTTACTATACATTTATATATTTATTAGCACTGCCACACTGCTATAATAACAGTTCACATAGTTTGACTAGTATTAAACAATTATGGTCACTGATATGTACAACAAGTACGGCGTACATAACATGAGAAGTTATATATCATCATCATCATCTCAGCCACAGGAAGTCCACTGCTGAACATAGGCCACCCCCAAGGATCTCCACGTCGACCTGTTGAAAGCGGCCTATATATAGTTATATATAATTATAATCAATTATAAGAACCATCTCATCGTCACCAGTTTTCAAATAAAACAAAGCTCATAACAATCGGTCCATTCAGATTAAAAAATAATATATTTTGTGTAGTTAACTTAACAAGTGCATCAGTAAAACTCAGGGTGCTATGCAGAATAAAAAATCCGTTACGTTCTAACTCTATATCCAGCGATTATAATTCATGAATAACTCAACTACCACGGCTACATAATTTGCAACTACCCTTGTTAAAAATAGGTGAGTTGTTTATGCAGTGAAAAGCAAGATTACCATCAAGCAGTCCATGACAGCTGTAGCCCTGTGTATGACCCGGGAGTCGATCCCGCTGGCCGCGGCCACCTCCCGCGCGAAGCTACTCGCCGTACTACCCTCGCACACGCGGAATAGGAATACCGGCTCGCCATCTTGAACCACATGCTCGAAATGCTAAAAGGAGAATTATTTTGGGTACAAATGTAATATACTTAGGGATGGTTGTACAATCAAAACTAACTGGCTCGAAGAAGTACCTACATAAGGAGAAATTTGTAATAAGTGGAAGCCATATACCAGATACCTACTTGAAATAAAATGTAATTATTTATTAAAATTTGTAAGACAGTCAACCTTTTACTCTACCACAAGTTCAGAAAACAGAGATTGGGCAAAAACTAGTGTGAGCATTACAATATCACTTAAAAGGTATAAATAGGAACAGTATATAATACAAAAAAAGTTACATATAGTTTAGAGCAGCTCATTTCATTACTAGTAAAATAATAGTTTTTCAATTTCCATATGAAATTATAAACACGTGATCCTCTCAGGAACCATCAAATGACATCATGATATATGTACATAATATATATATCTAGCTCAAGAGCGAGCAACAAAATATTCCATAATATTTTATCAGCCTACTTACCAAAAACTTGACCGTCGGTGAGTCGACGATATACTCCTTGATATTAAGGAAGTGAGTTGAGAGGAGTATGTGCGGGCATTCCTCCCTGAACAGCAGAGTGTTGATACAAGCCGCTAGGAGAGCCAGTCCGTCCGTCTCGGAGGTGCCTTTGCCAAACTCGTCTATTATGAGGAGGGAATTGCCGGTAGAGTGCTGGAGGGCTAGTGACATCTGCAGAACACTATGTTGGGTCATCGATTGTCTCTATATTATGAAGCTATAAACTTATTCTTATTGATAGACGACTACTGGTTTGTTTACCCAATTCTTAGATGTCTAAGACCTTATGGAGTAAAATAATGAAAAACAGAGGAAGCGACACAAACCAAACAAATTAAATAAATAAGTACCTAGAAATAAACTTGTGCTGTAACCAATTTAAAATGTATGGGCGGAATGAGTAATATATAGCTTTGATTCACTGAAAACCGACCTATTTGTCTTGATAGTTGCGTATTGTGCGACTCGTAAAAACTATGTTGACGCAACATTTCTCTTCCTGCTCTACTAAGGCCTATTTAGTACAAGGAGAAAGTTCCTTTTAATAATATTATGGGTTCTCCGGGGTAGGGGTGCATAAAGCAGCAGACCGGGCTCTGTGGCCTATGTTCAGTAGTGGACTGCAACAAGCTGATGATGATGATGATGAATGGTAGTGCTGACACCGTACCGTTTGGTAACCCGATATTGATCCGAATATAAAAAATAAAGACAATAACAAGGATTTCTAATTTTTTATTTTAGACTAGTTTTTACTCGTGGCTCCGTCCACGAGTAAAAATTTTCCGGGATAAAAAACATTTAGCACTCGGGAGTAATTTAGCTCCCTATTAATGGGAGAATTATCAAAATCTGTACAGTAGTTCTCGAGTTAGCTTCTACAACCCTACAAACGCACAAACTTTTCCTCTATATTAGTAAACATTTACCTGTTTCAAATCTATGAGGAAAGCGGACATATGTGCGGCCACACACTCCGTGCTTTGTATGCGCGTGAACAAATGGGTCACTAGTCCGATGGTGGCGTTTTCCGCTGGTACAAAACTGCCGATATGGGCCAAGTAGACTATCAATGCTGGTGGTTAAGATCATGGTATTGGTTTAGGTAATCAATTAAATATAAGGTAGATTGTATTGAGTAATAAAAGGTCATAATGATATCTTATGTTAACTTAGGCATAAAAATATATCTACTCGCAGTGGTGGGTTAATCTAACGCAAGGTCCCGGGCAAAAGCAAAAAGGAACCCACGCGAGGCCTCGGGCAACAGCAAAAAAAATATACAAGCCCCCAAGGAAACACAAGAAAAAACTGTGCCCAAGTTCCCTGGCGGAGTAAAAAAACTTGATTTTAACAGTTTCGTGGGTAAGATGCCAAAAATATCCTTCAAGGTACAGCGCAATGCTCCGGGACGTTGCCTGTTTAGCCCTCCTCCTAAGGCTGCCACTGCTTCCTCTCCAAATGACGGCGGCTCAGAAGCAATGCTTTGCAATTTAAATTTCTGGGTCGTATAACAATACGGTATATACTGTTAAGGCAGTCTTGGCGTTAACCACCAGGTATATTATGTACCTTTTTCATCATGCAGTGCTGGTCACACTGACATTAGTTGTAGTGGGGGTATAAGGGTTAGTTTCGCCCATACATACCTATTTGCTTCATATAGACAGATTTCCCGCTAGAGTTTGGTCCAGTGAGAATCTTCACGCATCCAGCCTGATTGCTACTTTCTGCGTCGTTTGGAACGAAAGTATCAGATTGTATCATATGCAAGGGATGTTTCCCTTGCTTGATGCTTATAACCTTCTCTTCTGTGAGAATTGGTCGGACGTAGCCGAACTCTTTACAAACTTTCGATATTGCAATAAGGCTGGAAGTATGTTGAATACATATTACATTAATAGGATAAATACTACTCTGTAGTTCAGTTTCACCAATTTATTTTAACTATAGTTGCCGTAAAGACGCGAGGCAATAAAAATCTATCAATAGTATGGAATCAATTAAAGTTATCAGAAATCGGAAATAAATAAATAATTTTAATAATAAATTTATTTACTGAAAAACTTATAAATATCTTCCAAATCTCAAAAAAAACACTTTTGTTAAGGGAAGAGCCAATTTTCGTGACATCGTAAATATTATATATTATTAAATTATGGTATTATGATAGAAAGGGGGAAAGAGACACCAGGCTCTTTGTCTCATCAGGCCCCGCTCTGCTGCCGATTTCTAGTATAGAGAGTAGTCTCACCCTAAGATGTTTTTATTACATAGATACGTTGTCCGAGCTCAATACTGGCAAGACGAAAGTAAGGTAATTGCCCGACTTAACGGCCAATGAGATAACGGATATAATCCTTTTCTAACGAATATATGCTGCATCATTTTATTCCTTCTTCGAGCCAATTTGTAATTATAGGTACAAGTACGTGAATATAGCAAATAGTGCGCTGTTTTTATGTGCCATTTTGTTACGGTATGACGCGTCTATTTGTAAAACGTCATTGGTCTCACCAGTCAAGTTCAGCACACATGTCGATGACGCTGGCGAGCGTGTGCAAGTTCTCCATGATGATGGTGGTGAGCCGCATCATTATCCGGGTTTCGTGCGCCACTATCTCAGGGTAAGTGTCGCCTATCATCACGTCTAACTCTAACAAATTAAGAGACTTCTGGTATCACGTTGTTAGTGATTCGATTACAAATACATAAAAATAAAACATAGTATTCTATAGTATAATATTTATAATCGTCATTTTGTTCTTACAGAGTTAAGTTAGTGTACCTACTTGAAATGATATTATTTTCATTTCTTTTATCAAAAGAATCTATACTTAAATATTCAGACATGAAGATTTAAAAAAAAAACATTAAATTAAAATAAAAGCTAAGGTCTTCAAATTGTTCAGAGTACCTAGTCAATATAACATAGACTTTAACGTCATTGTCAACACTCCGTGGGCGTGCGAGGGAAATAGAATGAATGACCATACACTTGTCCATACTTTATACCCATAAAGACTACCTGCATAATTACTGGTTTAATAGTTTTAATTTGTTTTGCGTTTAATATAACAATATCTCAAATAAATAATACAGTTGAGTTCAATATAGTGCCTTAATAATTATAAGCTTTGTTTAATATTTTTTGTTAGCCGTAGGCACTGTTTCCTCATTTAATTGTGTAAAAATAATGTTAATTATAGCTTGTGGCTGTGAAACTGTTAGCTAGCGCTAGGAAGGATGCAACAGAGCGTTTACTCAGGCAATGCAACGTTTATTCCTAACTATGTGGCATAGATGACACCACTTTAGAATCATTGTATTTTTAATAATTTTTTTCATGTAGTTATTTTAATACTAAAAACTCCAATGATTGACGACTGGGTATATTTAAATTAAAAATATTACGTTGTGTGTTATTCGTTTGAGTATAAGTTCCTACGAAAATAGCTACGACTCTTTACATTTTTTTTTACCATTTTCTGTGTAATTACAAAAAAAATCTTTGCAATTTCATTAGAAAAACTAATCCACAATATTTTTAATTTAAAAAGTGTTTTCGATGGCTTCTTTTTTGTTACAAGTTTTGTGTGAATTTTCTTGTGGTTTCCTTTTGTTTTTATCTTTATTAATCCCAAAATAATTTTTATGTGCATTCATTGACGAAATAATGTGTTTTTAAACAGGTTATATCGCCTTTTTAGATATTATCCTGCAAGGTCCCATGGTGTAATGGTTAGCACTCTGGACTCTGAATCCAGCGATCCGAGTTCAAGTCTCGGTGGGACCTAACACTCTGTTTTTTTTTTAAGTTTTCCTCATTCCTACGACTATAGAAGTTAAATAAATAGGAATATGTTTAAAATACTGACTTACCTTCACAACCAGCGCTCTTGTAGTGTATGTAATCGTTGTTTTGGAACTGAAAAGTAAGAAATATGGGTCCCTAAAAGATGTTATATTAAAAAAACACACACTCAATAAATCATGTAAGCAATTTTTATACCAAGAATTTACGTACTTTATTGCATATAGCGACGATAGCCTAGTTGGGTATGGAACGGTCTGCCGAGACGAATGTCCGCAGGTTCAAATCCCAAGGGCACATACCTCTGACTTTTCTAAAAATCATGTGTGTATTCTTTGTGAATTTATCGTTCGCTTTAACGGTGAAGGAAAACATCGTGAGGAAACCTGCACATCTGAGAAGTTCCTCTGTTGGAATTTCGAAGGTGTGTGAAGTCTACCAATCCGCACTAGGCCAGCGTGGTGGACTAAGGCCTAATCCCTCTCAGTAGTAGAGGAGGCCCGTGCTCAGCAGTGGGCAAGTATATAATACAGGGCTGATATTGTTATTGCATATTTATTTACTTCTTACCATAAACTTCATGGCGGGTAGTTCTTTCTGTTGCGGCGTGAGGTTATCAGCCCAGGCCTTAACGCCTAGCAGGTACCCCAGGTGTGGCATGTACACCATCGTGCATTCCTCAATGAACGGGGGGAGACGCTCCAGTTCCACTTTAGCTGTCTCAGACATTAGACCGTGTAGGCTTGCCATGGTTTGTTTTTCTATTATGGGATATTATGAAGGCATGAGATGATCATTAGTTATATATTGAAATAAATAAAAAATATATTTTATAACATTTTTTTTTATTTGAATTGCGACTTTGGAAGCCGTTGAGGTATTGACACGAGGAGGACTGAGATGTTGCTGGGCCGTAACGTAGTGCTACATTAATTAGTACGTTCATTTTTATTTTATACTAGCTTTTGCTTGCAGCTCCGCCCGCGTTATAAAGTTTTCCAGGCTAAAGTTTTCCATTATAAAAGTAGTAGTTTCCCGGGAGCCTATGTTCTTCCCAGGGTTTCAAACTGTCTCCATACCAAAGTTCATCTTAATACGTTGGGTAGTTTTTGAGTTTAAGACGTTCAGGCAGACGGATGCAGCGGGGGACTTTGTTTTATAATATATTTTTTTAGAACTTTTTAAGAGGAACAATCCCGTCATACATCATTGTTGCATAACTTAAACCGTTTACGCAGCGCACGCAACGGAAGCTCTCAAAACTAATAAATTGTCCCCGTATTTGCAACATGTTTCATTACTGCTCCGCTCCTATTGGTCATAGCGTGATGATATATAACTTAGGGCACTCCACAAACAAAGGGCTATTCAACACAAAAATATTTTTTCAGTTCGAATCGGTAGTTCCTGAGATTAGCCATTACTGCTCCGCTCCTATTGGGTATAGCGTGATGATATATAGCCTATAGCACTCCACGGACAAAAGGCTATCTAACGCAAAAAGAATTTTTCATTTTGGACCGGTAGTTCAGGAACTACCGGTCCAAAATGAAAAATTCTAATCTCAGGAGATTAGCGCGTTCAAACAAACAAACAAACAAACTCTTCAGCTTTATATAATAAAGTATATAGATTTATTGTTATAATGCAAAGTGAAAATTATTTGTATCTTAGTTTTTTCACTATGAAGATAAAGTAGGTAGTATCTTAAAAAAACTTTTTTTGTAGTGTTAGACCAGATATCTATACTAATATTATAAAGAAAAATGGATTGTAGGTCTATAGGGTATAATCTCTATAACGACTGAAGCTAATTTAAAAATTATTTCACTAATATAAAGCTAGAGCCGCTTTTTATCCTGGGAAAATTATCACGGAATATATTCCCGCGGGCGGAGCCGCAGGCAAAAGCTAATTGGTGAATAAAACATATAATAAGAATAATTACTTCTATCAAGATCAGGGTCAACTCCCGCTTTAACTGTAAATTTTCCTTCAGATTTAGAGAGATCGAAGTCGATGATCCTGTTCATGTATAACGCCATCTATAAGGAATCGAAATAAATAGCGTATACCTACTTATGTACAACAAAAAATATGCGTGCAAAAAATTCTCATTACTCATGATTCTACTATATTATACAATCAGATCCTAAAATTCCATATCATGACCCATTAAACTTTCCATTGTCTCTTCAATTAATAATTCGAAATTTGGGCATATTTTTGATTTTGCACAATTTTTTCAAAACATTATTTATATGAGTTTATGGAAATGTCTCAAAATATTGCAAAAATTCTTGGTCAGCGTATTTTATTGAACAAATAATTGTTAAACTTTGTCTTGCATCATAGTTGTGTAAATCTACCTTTGAATAATTCTACTTCATACCTCATACAGTTTCTTATTGTCACACGAAGCTAGTTTAACAAGAAATTCACTAGAATCGCCCCCGTTTTCACAAATCTCGCAAATCAACACAGCATTGTACAATGTCTAAAAGAACATGAAGACAGTAATTTATTTAAAATGGTCATATTAAAAAGTAACAAATTAAATTATCAGATACTAACATTGTATAGAGATTTCCATTGATACGGTTTCGCTGACAATGCCTTAATTTTTGCTAACATACCCTGAAAATAACAATCATGTATAGAAAAAAAGGAAAAACAGTGGAAAAACAGAGAACAGTGATTACAAAAGGTAAAAGGTATTTATCTTTTTGAACCACTGTTTCTTCTTTGTTATTTTATTACGTAACTTTAAAATACTTTGAATTGATATAATATTTCCGCCTCGGTGGCTTAGTTAAAGTTATACCAGGGTACGCCTGCAGTGCTGTGATCTCGGGTTCGATCTCCGAGTCGGCAAAGTGATATTGGGTTTTTTACTTTATATCAGCTCAATCTTGAATTTGTTCCCATTATGGCGATAAGGTCGCCCATAGCACGTATGGTATTGGCACAGCAAACAGTGGGTGTACCAGTTGCGCTTCTGCCTACCCCTTCGGGGATTACAGTGAGTGTATGTGTAATTTAAAGCAACTACCCAGTATAACTACAAACCACAGTTACTTTAATACTAACATTGACATTCTTAATAAACCTGAGCGACGAGCAAATATTCCTGAGCATGGAGTCGCTTTGAGACCTCATAAAGAATGCGACCACGTCCTGCCGGAGCTTCAGGGTTGATAGATCACGGCTTGGGTGCTGCATTAGTACCCTGAGATTTAATAATATAAATATTTTGTTTCAATAAACGTCACGGGTTTGAAATTAAAAGGATTTTATAGTGTAAGGAAAAATTGAGTGCAGGGTAAAATAATGGATTATACAAAGGTTGCGACTTTAATACTGAATACATTTTATACTATATTAGAGTTAAGTTTAACGAAATATACACAAGATATAAGATCCATTTATTTGTTAAACACGTGTAGGTTGTTATACATTAGAAATGCAAACACACACAGCATGAGGCTAAAAAAACAATCGAATTGAGATCCTCCTCCTTTTTTTGTCGGTTAAAATTATACGTCCATGAATATTTATCACCCTTTAAAACTTTTATATGGCAATATTCTCTATTCTCAATAAACCATTGTTTACAGAATAATGTTTTTAATCCGTACCTCATCCTACTGTATCCGACAGTGGAGCTGCATCTGCTAAACACGTGGAAGAGGCTGAACCCCTCCTTATTACTGCCATGTGTACCTCTTTTGAAGTTGCTCGGGTGAGATATAGTGGAAAATATTTGCAAGCCGCGGTACGTGTCTGAGTCCATCGTCACCATGTCATTCCTAAAACGTCTAATATTTTTAGAACAAGTTGCATTCTAATTAATGGATATTTATTTATGTTGTTGAATTGAACTTCCAGCTGTGTATTTACAAAATTGTAACTTTTCTTATTCTAGTCTATATCTCTGATTATGTCAATATGAAACTAATTTTCCTGTTCAAACTTTTACTTTACCGCAAAAAGTAGATATCTACCAGACTTTAAAAAAGGAACGAATGTTTTTATATTTTAAGTGGCGAACAAAATCAATATAAAATTTTTACTAAAGTTTCCTAGTTGTAAGTACTATATCTATACTAATACAAAAAATCAGAAACTCACAAAGAAATAATCTTAAGGCTCATGCACTGCGGCTTGGTCTGAAGACTCATGCTGATGGAGGACCAATGCAAGTCCAAGTACCTCAACAGAGCGCCCAGAGAGTGCACTGATTGTGTCTGACTAAAGTCTATGAGAGTGCGGAGGAACATAGTGCGTTCGTCTTCCGAGCAGTTGTGGGGCTCGTGGGGAAAAGAAAGAGAATAGATACGTCGCTTACAGGCTTCGAAATCTAGGAGCGTTTAAAAAATATTTAACATAGACTAAATATAAAATTAACTTTTTTAAAAATAATCCTTATTGCGAATGTATAAATAAAAATCCAATCAGCTTAAAAAAAATATATTTGTACAGAAATATTGCTCGGTGGCATAATTGTACCTATTGCGTGTGCTCTTGCGCTCTGAGGTATCGGGTTAGAATTCTCGGTCTGGCAAAATATTGGGTTTATCTGTTCAGTATCAGCATGGAGTCTGGAAATTGTGCTCGATATGGCGATAGGCTCCCCCTATCAAACCAAGGGATGGAATACACACGGCGGAAAGAAGGTGCACCCGTTTGAGGATAAAGGAAAAACAAATTATAAACCCTTGTAAACGTGAAAAAAAATACGAAAAACTGGTTTTGCATAGCGACTGTTCAAAAGCTAATTGACTTAAAGGACATTTTTTTGCGACACAAGTTTTTTATACATATTTAAAATATGCACTTTTTTTGGTTTATTAACCAAGTTAAAAAAATTCGAAAAAAAAGTCGATAAGTCAATTAGGCATTCAACCATCGCTATGCAAAACCAGTCTAATACAAAATAAATAGTATCTATTAAACAATTCTAAATCTAATGACCACTAATTTATTTAGTCTAAGTACTTACTATACTCTCTAGCCGACAACATGGCCAGTTTGCAAACACTGTCTGTACTATTATCATGAAACACCATCTTCTTCACAACTTGAACGAACGAGCCCTGGTTTTTGCCGTCTAGTAGCACCATTATAGGTTCCACCTGTCTGAACAGGCTAGCGAACATCTGGAACTCGGGGGGACGGTCTGCGATCTCCTCTAGGATGAATAGCTAGAGGCAAGGGGTTTTTGGGTACATGATAGTTTTAAATAGGTAATATGGCAGTTAGGAGGAGTATTTTCTGTATTCTTAATCCGTCTGCCAAGGGTATTGATTTAAATTTTTTTAAGTACAAATAGTTTTAATTTTTAAAGAACATGTGAATGAGTCCTGTAGATATAGCAATAGGGTCGACAATAGCTTGTGGGGCAGCCGTGTTCCGATTAGCTAACTTAGTGGACATAACCTGGTAACTGGAGGTAAAAAAGACCGTCACAATTTTTTCGTGCAATAACAGCGTCTTTCATTAGCGAAGTCACTCGTATTCAATAGATTACAAGTTGTTTGTTTTGCAGACAATCCTATCGAGTGCATATATGTAAATCCTACGTCACTTACCTCTCCCGTCTGTATGGTGTAGTATGCTGCGCCAAGTTTTCCAGAACGACAATGCACAGCGAGCAATTTCTAAAGATAGTTTCATATTAAATTACTTAAATTTTACGTATACTATTTATTACGCGGAGAATGGGTTACAAGAGGTTAATTTCTTGTCATTTTGTCATGACAAAAATATAATATGCAAATTTCTTAAAATGCAGATATTGTATGAGAAAGTTGTGAATAAAATAAGGTTTATTTTTACCCGATTACGGCGAAGCAAGGAAAAGTAATAAGTTTAAGAGCCTTTATGAAATATGTATCTAATATTTCCATGCTTACCTCTTCAGCGTCAGACTCCTCACTAGATTCTTGCTGGGCTTCCGTAACTTGGTTTATTGTTTGTGCATTCCTAAGAATATTAGGATACTTATTTATTTCTAGTTTAAAAGGAGCCCACGCAATAAAACAATTTGCTAAAAAATAAATTTACACGATGTGTTCTTACTTCGTAAATTCACGCAATTGAAACGGCCTTGTAAAAACTTTATAGATTCGTACCTACCTAATTAGATTGTACTACACTTTAATAAAAAATGTATCTAATTTCAAGAAATAAATAGCTAAGTATATTAAGTATATTTTACCTTCGACATGTAGCAATAACAAATTGTCCGTCTCTTTGATTATTTGCATTACTGGAGTTGCTAGTTGTTGGCTGCGCAGCAGATTTAGATGCTTCGTCAGATATAGAATTCATACTTAATATTTAAACAAAATACAGAATTATAGTAGTACTAATGCCCTGGGACCGGTATAATGGAGAATTTATTTTTAAAATGTTTGTTTTATCTTTTCCCGCTATAAAATTATTAATATAGTTTTTTGAAAGGCAAAGGAAATGCGTGTAAACTGCCTAGAATGAATACTTTTCAAAATTGTTTTTTTTTTGGTTTGATTTACTCTTTAAGGAGAAGGCAAAGACTCTCAGCCATACAGCCTAACGTTTCAATAAAATAAAAAATTATATAAACAAATGTATTTATTTTTAAATAAATTTATTATGTATTACAATAACATTGATATGTCACTTTAGTAATTGATGTTTATTTAACGAAGATAGTTTATTTAACACGTCTATCACTGTCATTTACCACTGCCATGGCAGTTTCGAATGAAATTTAAATTAAGAAACTAATGACACAGCCACACTCTACAATTCAACTTTATGTGCCTAATGATAGGTAATTGATACAAATTAGTGTGCTTATTTTGCGTAATATAATACAGTCAATTATATAATATAATAATCTTGTGAAGGCACTTTTGGTATCTGTGTATTATTTTTTAAGATTCCATAATATTATTATTTTCTCTATATTTTAGTCACTAAATATAAATTCTTTTTTCGAAAATACTTTGACGAGGGACATACTTATTGCGCTTACTGACCGTTATCATTCTACATTCTGTTCATATTATTCTATTTTCTGGTCCCATAATTGTTTTTAATTTGTATAATTAGCACCTACAGAAGATTTTTAATTTAGATGAAAGGACTTGGATCACAATAATATTATTATGATAACATTATTTTACTTAGTAGGTACTTACAAAATAATATTTGGTAAAACAATATAAATGTGACAATTCATGCTACAATATGATTTAAAATTTATAAATGCCTTTTTACTGTATTTTTAATAGATAAGTAAAGCGTTTTTAGTCCATTTAGAATATGGGACACATCAACAGCATTAATACGTTATTAAAGATAACTTTCCAAATAAAGTAATCTCGAGTACCAAAACGCATAAAACCAACAGTCGTTCGGATTAATTCGCTAATATACAGGCAAAAAGAGGTTTTATTATTTATAAAACAGGGTGACCAATTACACAGGTTACTCATAATTCAGACAGGACTATTAAATTGTCTACACGACCAGGAGATCAGGCTCATCAGGGGCATCACGACGAAGGTTGATTCTGATGTGGCGACATATGTGCCCGATGGCTTCCATGGGCGGCACCACCAACGCGGCCATACACGACCGCACCATCGTGCGAACAGACGCGAAGTAGATCTTGACGCAGCGCAGGCACGGCGCTGTACACCAGATTTGCTGTGGAGTAAAGTTAATTTAGGATAGATGTAAGTAGTTGGAGCCGATGTAAAGCTGACACAATGCAAATTGAACACAGCACATTTTATGTGAACAATATACTAAAAAAACACCATTTCAGTCTTAATCCTTATTTTAGCTTAAAGATAGCTATCTCTAAAGCAACAACACTTCTACTAAGACAGTTATCACTATTTGCGATTTTTCAGGTATAGAAAAGCAATTAGGTATTCGCTAAACTTAAGCCATTACAGCATAGGAATACAAATGCGCAAATGTAATTTCTAACTAGGTTAAATAAACGCTATTTGAAGTCTAGGATAGCTTGACAAAAAAAATATAATGGCAACTTTCAGATTCATAACGTCCTTTTCATTTATTGCAGCATCTACATCCCTGAAACGATAATCGTAAAAACAAATTAAAGTTTACCTCAAAGGCGAGGCAGGCGAACCCGCAGCCGAGGCAGAGCGCGCAGGGCGGCGCGAGCAACACGGCGAGTGCGGTGTAGCAGATATCACGCGCATTTCGGAAGCATGCTCGGCTCAGCCGCCACGCGCATTCAGGACTGCGAGCGCCCTCCGGCTCGCCCACTATGTCGTCCCATACTATCTGCGAGCAACGTCGAGGCAATTTTAATACTTATCACAGTAAATATAGGTACCAGTTCGGTGGCTATATGCTAAGTTATGACTTCTGGACCTACTCTAAATACTAGTATTTTTTTTTGTTGTATGCATTGAGCTATAGCACCAATATTTTGCGAATATTCGCTTTGCAAATTTTGTATAGATATTTATAAAACTGTTATTGTAGATAAGTTTACTGACATTATATTTTACTATTATGTACCAGTAATAAAATCAAAATAGTAGAACTTAATAAATATTTAAAAATAGTTACGTCTTTTCTTAAGACCCAAAGCAATCAAAGAAAAGAACAAACATGAAATCAATTTCAATGAAAGCTCGAACGCCGATTGTTCGTAACCCTTTAAAATAACAAATTGGACATTGATATAATTTACTGCGATTGGATGGAACACGTGTTTGACATGATTACTATTGGCAATGGGGCTTTCAGTGCTAATGTGTCAATGTCACGCCATATTCTGACATATTTCGTATTGTGACAACGCTTCCACCCTGATTGAATTGTTTTTGAAGGGTATTTGTGTTTAAAACCAACAATAGATATTATAATCTGGTAAAAATGTTGACCCATTTACTGTTTAGTATATTTTATAAAGAGAAGCTTCAGCAAATAAGGCTTCGGTACTTCATAAAACATTTTTGTTATGAATGGGAATGACTTGTAGGTTTAAAAGGAGTTCACTAATAGGGTTGTTGTTTCAACATGTTTAAAAATTTAAATAAAGCTAATAATTAGGTAATGCTTAATAATTTTAACACAAGTCGACAAATTTTTTTTTTTTGTGTTTCTGTTCTAATGCTTGAATTCTGATTCCAAACATCGAAAAACACTCGGATATCCATTTTTAACCCTTAAAGTTTGCTTTTGTCTGATTTATGTTGATAAGTACGTTTCAAAGATTTTAAATGATTCTTATGAGGAATAGGCATATCATTTTAATTGCAAATTGTGAATTATGTCTGAACGGCAGTAGTGGAGTGTTTACTAGTCTATTACTATTTAAAAAAAAGTATATTTGAATTGTAACAACCGACTTTTATGTGGTACTTGGTTAGAAAATGGCACCAAGAAAGTGTAAACAGAATGTTGATTAATTCTGTTTTATTTGCGGTGAATTTATTAAAGTAAGAAGTAAGAAATTTGCTTCGGCAACGATTTTGAAGCATTGCGAAGCCTATGACGCTTATTATAATCTTAAAATACGGAATCAAGATAAGAAATGGGTGCCTCACGGTGCTGTTAATTTCAAATTGGAAAATATAATGTGAAAGTGAAACCAATAGTAGAGCCTAAATAAATATTGATGCTACCGTTACATATCAAGTTAGGGCTAATGAAGCAATTTCTGTAAGCTCTAGATCATAATTCTGAAGCTATTGAATATTTAAAGAGATTATTTCCCAAATTATCTGAAGCTAAAGTTAAAACTGGTATTTTCGTTGGACCACAAATAAAATAAATAGTGAGCAGCGATGATTTCACAAAATTCCTTATTGCTCACGAAAAATAATCCTGGAAGCGTCTGAAAGCAGTAGTCAATTGTTTTTTGGAAATCACAGAGTCGACAATTATGAAAAGTTCATTGAAACTATGCTTGAAAGTTTTAAATTGATGGGATGCAGAATGTCCCATAAACTCCATATGCTACATGCTCACCTGGACAAATTTAAAGATAATATGGGTGCCTATTCAGAGGAGCAGGGAGAACGTTTTTACCAAGATGTAATGGACTTTGAACGATATTACCAAGAGCAGTACAACAAGAGTATAATGGGAGATTACATTTGGGGATTAATACGCACACGAACATAAAATATCCATTAAAAAAAAAATTTTTGAACGTGATTTTTTGTTATTTTCTATTTGTTTGCTATTATTAGTCATAATTCTTGTATAAAAAAGACTTTGATGTTCAATAAAAACTTTTTTTATCGTATTTTTAAATAAAATTACAGAGGAAGTATAAAAATTTGTATGTATTTTTGAAACTTAGTAAAATTGCTCTAGTTTCTACAAAAGCAAACTTTGATCGGAACAGTTATTTTTTTATTTATTTGTAACATAGGAGAAACCAAAATTTCACATTCAGGAGCCAGACTCAAAAATCGTGTTGACCGGTGTAATACAAGAAAAGTTTGTTTCGTTATGTTTAGTCAATACCGCATTTAGGTAGGTTTACTATCACAACTGAAAAAAGATTGCTCCATGGGGAGTTAAAAGAGACAACAGTATGTAGAAATTAAACATCCTAATGGAGAAGATATCAGTAATCATAAATAGACAATCGATATCAATTAATATTTATGAACTCTTAATGCACAGTGAAAAAATACATAGCACACAATAATATTACAATTAACACAACTACTGTTTTACTACACGCCATTCCACTCATTCCGCGAAACAATTTAAACTTGTTTTATGCAAATGAGAAACAGTAGCTACTAGGTAATATAAAAATAAAAAGCCCGCTAAGATTTAGGAGTGGTGAGTCGGAGCTCTGCCCTGCGCCCAGGAACTTGGTCACGCGATACGTCATTTGTTACTTTGGCATTATTATTAACACAACACTGATTCTTTCAAGCCAGGGTCAGGACAATGGAAGGTGGTTTGTCATTTTTAATTATTTTAAATATATTTTCTGTTGTTATAACATGATTTTTGAAATAGTAGTCAGGTGTTCCTGTATAAGGATTTTGTTGACTGTATTGTTTCAGTATTAGTATACGGATAATGTGATTGTGTGATTCTACGTAGAGGTACTAAGCTCAAAAGAAAACAACTACCAAAAACGCAATTGCTTATCAAAACACATTACTTTATAGTTACTTTATGATTTCCACAAAACTTTTAAATAGTATAGTTTAATATATTGTTATTTAACTAAAATTTAATTTGTAGGCCTATAAGACCTATTATCGCTGAACATAAGGAGGCCTATGTTCACTAAACTTTATATGGCTGATGATGATGATAATGTTGTTTAAATTCTAGAAACATAACTCTTGAACGATCTACACTGCTCTTTCCACCAGGGTTGCAGCCTTGAAGATACATGACTAATGACCATACCAGTGTTAATCAATTCAGCTTTAAGAGGAATGTCGGTAGACTTTTTAACCGCAAGAGAACATAACCAGCGTTTAAATGTAAATATGTTTCCGGAGTGAAACACGACGCCAAGGGTTGTATTTGCATGTCGTCGTAATACTAGTTTGAATTTAATTAATTACGGCGTGATATGAATTGTATGGCGATATTTAAGATTCTATAAAGGGAATAATGAACTTTGAAGGGCAAGTGATTTTATATGGCACGTTTAGTACGTTGAATTATATCATGGAATTATCGTAAAGCCTACTTGATCTCCAGTTTTCACTTATCAGTCGCATAATAACTTAGTTATATTATGCGAATATAAATATTTGTCTTCTATCACTCTGGTATAAGACAAATATTGTTTCTAAAGCCTTTCTTTATCTTTTATTGTTTAAAAAATAAAAATGTATAAAATAATTGAGTCTCTTGACAATCGAAGCCACAAAGACAACTTCACTGACATCCTATATCATAATACAATTACTGTTACAGTATATAATTACTAACCTGGATATGTTGATTCAGATTATTGGGATCTCTATCCTCCAACGCCTCTCGAACGTTTCCCTCCGGTTTGGCCGACATCATCACTCGGCTCGGCGGCGAGATCCTCTCCGGCTGAATTCTCTGCACCGGCGTAGGCACCAGCACCGGCGGTGCGCTCGCCGGTTCCGGAATGTCCGCCAGCAGTTTGGCTTTGTGCGCGCACGCGATACACTGCCGAGATGAGATCCGGCAAATCCGAGGGACGGCAGCGCCGCCAGAGCCGAGGGGGACGTCTTCAAATGCCACGGTCGATGAAATTAATTGAACTCTTAGGAATGGTGGCTGTTTCAGGGTATATATTGATCTCTTTCAGATTTTAAAGCCACTAAATAAGTGTTTTAAAGAAGAGTCTGAAGATGCCTTTTCATTAAAAATGGTAATTTTAAGTGATCACTATTATGTTTGAGTGTAATGGATTAAATCAATAAGAGTTTGTACTTTCTGCGTTAAATAATTAATACATACAATGACGAATGTCTAGTCTAATAATAGATTTAGTAAATGTGTTTAAGGCACAATGGTTCATATAAACATGTGTACACCGCGCTATGGGCTCTCAGACTGAAGTTCTGAGTGCTTTACACCTAGGGCGATGCGCATGTCACGCTACAGGTTACCGTTGTGAAATGGTTACAATTGAATTCGGTACGTTTGTTTGACCCTTCTTCGCTACTTTGAGTGGACAGTAACCATCTAAAACATCGTATTTAAACATTCATTTTTATTATTCTTACTTTGTCAGGTAGCGCAAAGCACGCGAACCTTCTTAAAGCGTTCTCTCGAGCAAGGCTTTAAGGATTTGTCCCGTATATTTACCGGCGGGAAATGGCGATTTATAAATAACTGTTTTAAAAATGAATTTTGGATCTTTATAAAATTTTAATGGACCAAAATGTTCTTTATTACATTGTCTATTTAATGATAATTGCAAATTGATATGTATACTTTAGAAAGAGACGTATAGAATCAACAATTTTAATGGCATTTGCATAATGAAATTAATGAAAAAACATCTGTATTATAAAAATGAAACAACCAAAGTAAAAATAACATATTGTAGAAATATTATGTTTTATTTTTTCTATATGCAGACACCACCTTAATTATGGCAGCCTATCTGAAAGCGACCTTCAATGGTCAACTTTATATTTTGGACTTCATTATATACCATCAGTGCAATAGAGCAGTTAACAACCCCAAATTAAGAAAACAATGATCAGAACACCTTAATTATAAAACTAACTTACATTTGACAGAGAGCGCGAGTTCTCAATTGTTGAAGATCTAATGGTTTCAAACTTTTACATCAGTCCTTAGGCAAGAGTATTCCTCTATAAAGCCGTAACACCACTGCCGTATTTCAGCCCGTTGACCGGTGCCGACGTCATGTTAACTAACATTATAGTTTGTTTTCTGAGTGTAAATCAACTTGATTATTCAATGTACGCGTGGATTGCTTTCGGTCACGTCATACTTAGTTTTAATATATTTGTGGAAATATTTTCAAGTATTATGGGAAATATGTTTATAATGATTAAATTTGTTGTTAAATTGGGAATGGTCAGATTAATTTGGTATTAGGTTCTGCCTTTAACAATATCATCGGTGGGTGCCCTAATTGCGCTCTGTCTTACCTTTTATGAATAAAAGCGTAAACTTAATAATCGTATTCGACGGTTGACAGGAAAAAGCAAATTTTTTTGCAATACTAAGTTTCATATATTTATAATCAGCTTTTTTTCTATGTTTTTTTAACCCCGTTAAATTTTTTCGAAAGAAAATTTCGCCTAAATCAATTAGCCTTTCAAACTGTCGATATTATATTCTTTGTTCTGTCGTATCTCTTATTTTACTTGATGTGTCCCTCAACACCACATACAATATTTATGCTAATGGGCCAAAGCAATTTCCGTGAAGCCTTCGATAATGTCAGCTTGTCATTTTAAACCCCATGACATTTTAAATCGTTTGTACCTACTCGAAGAAGCTTAGCATTTTATTTATGTTTGTATGAATAACCATACACAAAGGATATCTACATAAATGTTTATTGTATCTATTGTATGGTGGTAGGTAATAATTTTAAATTAGGAATTTCGAAGGATTAAATTTGAATTTTCCATTTCTGAGCATGAATTGATTAGTGGAAGCTATTCAACGAAATTAAGATTTGATTTTGAAAACAATAATTGGAAATGAAACACTAGAATATGTCATATAAAAATGTTTATTTATATTAATTACTTATATACATGCACCATACAAGTTTTATGTACAAAACTACATTTCATATACTTTGTTCTTATAAAAACTTATAATACATCTAAGGTTAAGTGAGTAAGTATATCGATACATTCAAATATAACTATATAAAAAATAGACATTACGTATAGAAAAGTAGATACAAAAGCTTTGGATTTTTTTAAAAATACCGTAAATAAAGACGATACATTTTAAAACATTGCTATTTAGGTTGTTGCAACAAATTTTTATTCGAAAGCTAAAAAACAACGGCGAAACAAGCAATATTCAAATTGTACTGGCTGTTCGAAAAAATATAATTTATTTTTATTTTTCTGTTCATAATTCGAACTCTTTTAGTTTCTATCTGAATAATTACGCACGTGATTTAATTTAGGTTCTTTGTGTAAACCAAAAAAAGGTTTTAATGCAGAAAAGACGCAAGTAAAAAAACTTATTTATCTTATCAATATATTCGATTTCTGACCAAAATATACAGGTGTGGTAAATCGACGTGGTTTGTTTGTTCCTGTGGGCGCGGTAAGTTAACCCAGTTCTGCCCCTACCCTGTATTATGATTGATCACCTGTAAAGGTTACCACTTTAATTGTATATCCCGCCATAAAAAAGTTCTCTTTATTAAGTGTGTGCGAAATAGCACCTGGATGTACAAAAATAGCAAACTTTTATCGTAAAACACGCATTAATTTATACCTTTCGGTTTGTTTGGTCTCTCAGTAAATCATAAACATGCTTATTAATAAAATATTAACTTGACAATAAGGTAATGGGTAATAAAGTGAGTTAACCTCTTCATTTTTTTATTTAGATTTTATTGAACTTTTAGCTCAGCACAATTCAATAACATTGATACATTATTTAAAAGCACCATTATAATAGAGCACCATTTTGGTTTTTCAGTATTATCTCTTCCTCAATATGTATCGTATTTTAAGGTTTCTGAAAACCTCTCATTATATTAGGTCACCATTGTATCTATCTTGTATATTAGTGATATAAAGATAATTCTTATTATGTCTACATTAAAGCTTTATTTCGCTAACAATGGAAGACTTACTGATTAATGTTGTTTTAGAACAGTTTGCACTTTATCTGCTTTTATTCATCTAATAGTACTTATTTGTTAAAATAAAAATAATAGATATGGAATGGTCCACTATTATAGTAAAAAATAAATGCAATAAGTGCAAACTATTCAAATAACTAAATATAATAGACCTTAATCATAACTGAATAAATCATTTTATACAATAATGAAACAATTAAAGCACTCGACGGAGTCTTTTTTTAATACCTTAAAAAGTATTTGGCTGCCAGATGTTTGTTTTGTTTACATAGCTTATTGAAATAAAAAAAAAATCGGTTGTCAAATAAATGTAAAATATTTCTTAAGGAAAGAACGGGTACTTATGGTCTTTGCTTGTTTATTTAAAAATTAGACTGATACTTTTTTAAAATAGTTCCAATTTTGAAATATAAAATAAAGCACCATATAATATGTTTTACAGCTTACAGCGGCTTGCGTGAGCAGGTTCACTTTCGAACGGGGAAAGCCTTTCCCAATACATTAAGGGTAGTTTTTCAATACAACGCGAGCCATAACATTTGACCCGGACCACTGACCGCTAGCGTCGCGTGACCGCACCTTACAGCTATTCTCAAATCATTACCCGCCTAGAAAGACTTTTATTTTTCTTTTCTATTGTAATTGTTGGCAACGAAATGGTAAAGGGCAAAGGGTTTTTTAGTTTGTGTAGACATTTTTTCGTATAGGTAAAATTTATTTATAAAAATAATTTCAACACGAACCCAATAATTCTATGAAAGTACTGCTGGCTGAAGGCCGTTCTCTATAAGTGTATGTAATACACAGAATTAGTCAATAATTTGGTCTGTATTCATTTAAAAGCTGAATGTTACAGGGTAAATTAGATAGCAAAAGATTATATTACGTAATTTATAACTTAAATAAAATATTTTCATATGTGAATGTACATAATATTTTAATCTTAAGGCATTTTAATTATTGCAAAATGTATTGCGCAATACCCTGGCCTCCTCGCGAGCGAACACGAGGAAAACTTACATCAAAATATACAATTTAAAAATAGGGGTCATAATTCAATTTCTATACATTTTCATTTAGATTAACTCATATTTTACTTAGAAAGGCCGGAAATGTTCGTATTGAAATCAGATACGAAGCACCTTATTATTACACAAAACATATTTTTATAATCACTTAAACGTGACACTGGTCAGTGAATAATAAACATTTGACCAAAGACAATGTCTTATGTCATTTTCACGATCATAAACAATAACGTGATAGAAGTAATTTTAAATAAATAAGTATATAATGTACAAAATGTAGATTGGTCAGCGGATGGCGACGGTAGGTCGCGTAGGTCCCGGCCTCAGGGTAGG
>NC_051139.1:3039848-3063373 GCF_014839805.1 Manduca sexta
TAATGTATATATTTTGGCGCGACGGCAGCGCTGCGTTTCATTCATTTGTGAAGTTGCTGATGTGAAGTGTTGAATTGTGTTGTGTGTGTTATTTTAATAATTTCGCTTTTTCTGCTGACTGGATTACTTATAGAAGGTTCTATTGCAAGTGAGTATCTTTTAATTTTATTATAGTATAGATAGTAAGTGAAAAACCTGTAAATTTCTAGTAGACTTGCCAAAAATTCGCATTTTATTTAGCGCTCATGATCGTGCATCACCAAAAAAGGTGTCAGTCGTTCGGAGGTTAACGGGAGATTTTCTTTTTGTTACAGGATTCAAAATGGGCAAAGACTATTACAAAATATTAGGTCTATCAAAAGGTGCGTCTGATGACGACATAAAAAAGGCATACAGAAAGTTGGCACTAAAATACCATCCGGATAAGAACAAGGCTCCCGGTGCCGAGGAGAGATTTAAGGAGGTCGCAGAGGCGTATGAAGTGCTCTCTGATAAGAAGAAAAGGAGATCTACGATGCGCATGGTGAGGAGGGCCTGAAGGGTGGAATGGGCAGCCACAACGGTCCAGGAGGCGGCCAGTCCTTCTCATACACATTCCATGGAGACCCGAGGGCGACATTCGCACAGTTCTTCGGCTCTGCGAGTCCGTTCCAAGCGTTCTTCGATCTGAACGGCGGCGGTGGCGGCACGACGATGTTCTTCGACCGCGACATGGACGTAGATATGGATCCGTTCGCGAACATGGGCATGGGACAGGCGCGGCCAGGCGGCCCCGGCGGCGCATTCCGAAGCCACAGTTTCAACTTCCATGGCTCGCCAAGCAGGAAGGAGAAGACGCAAGACCCGCCCATCGAACACGATCTATACGTGTCGCTCGAAGACATCGCGCGCGGATGCGTTAAGAAAATGAAGATCTCTCGCCGCGTCATTCAACCCGACGGCACTTCGAAAAAGGAGGACAAAGTGCTGACGATACACGTGAAACCCGGCTGGAAGGCAGGCACGAAGATAACGTTCCAGAAGGAGGGCGACCAGGGCCGCAACAAGATCCCCGCGGACATCGTGTTCATCATCCGGGACAAGTCGCACCCCCTGTTCAAACGAGAAGGCAGCGACGTCAGATACACGGCAAAGATATCGCTCAAACAGGTAAGCCTCCATCACCTATTGTCACTCAAGTTAGTGAAAAGTAGTTGTAAAACATTGTGTAAACTAACCATAACAGGTTGAAACAATGGACCATTCTAGAACAAGAGCATGTTTCTGTTGATGACTGGTTTTGTTCATAATGGAACAAGTGTTTGCAATTTGCAGATAAATTTATTACATTAAATGTTGCAGTTGAGTGGTTGGTAATGTGGGACATTCCCAATCTGTTTGCATTCTTGCCACATGTTGTATAAATAATATTGATAAGGTTACTATGTGCCTAGATCGGTCAACAGTTGACACTAGGCTGTTAAATGGTGTGAGTCATATGTCGCTGACTCAAACTTTCCTTTGTTGCAGGCACTCTGCGGAACCATCATTGAAGTACCAACCATGTCTGGTGAGAAGTTAACAGTAAATCTGTAAGGTATAAGTGGTGAAGCCCCACACAGTGAAGCGATTCCCAGGGTATGGCCTGCCGTTCCCTAAGGAACCCACGAGGAAAGGGGACTTACTTGTTGCCTTCGACATCAAGTTCCCAGACCGTCTGTCATCAGGAGTCAAGGAAATACTTATGGACACATTACCCAACTAGAATTAATAGTGAATATCTCATTGGACCAGATTTAAGTATATAATGATGATGGTTCTGACTGCCTCGGCTAGAAAAGCTAATGAACAGAAGTTGACCGAACAGTGCTGATAGGAACTTCAGCATGTTGTGCCTGTTTGACAAAGGAGTAAATGATTTAAAAGTTTGGACATGTCAGAACGCCAGTTTTATATGCTCAAACCTAGTGATGGGACATTTCTACCCGATCATGTAGGAACTTTACTCATGTTGCTGCCTAAGTATTAGCTGTGTTATTACAACCGAGTGAATGTTGGACTTATAATTTTGTGGTCTTCGTGCGTTCTAGTACGGTGGACTCGTGCGAGTGTTGTGTGATTAATTTAATTTAATTAAGTTGTACATATTTTTTACCACATGTAAATAATGGCTCGGCAGCAATTGTAAGTTTTAAGTTTTACGAAACTTGGAATTGACAATTGCGCGTGTGATGCCGACGAAATGGTGTTTCGATAATGCGTTTCGCAGGCGCATTGTTGGGATTGTTTCGCCGGTTTATGTAGGACGTAGTGACAGTGAAAGTGGCCGGCTTATCACTTATAATTGCTGTTAAATGACTAATAAACAAACATACAATTAGCTATGTACGTGTTTTATTGTACCGCTCATCTTACATAATGTGGGAAGTCTGGTCGCGGGCAGGCGGCCCACGTGAAACTATTTTAGCGAGTGCGGCGTGCAGTGGCGAGTGGCGACCGCCGCGCACGTGCCTGGAACCGCCCTGGAATGGATACTGACCGCCGCTCACACGTGACCTGACATAACTCACTACCAACATGCCAATGCGCTGATCTTTGTTTCATCTACATGTATATTTGAACATACCTCAGCCACCTTGGCCTCGTGTCATGGTGATTTGTGGATTTTAGTTCTATTTTTAGTGGACTCGTGTAAACAAACCTATTAATTCCTGGCTTACATTAATATCTTCAGTAAACGTAGCACAAATCCCAAGCGTGATTGGTTTGAGTCTTGAAACAATGTAAATGTAGGGTAGGTACACATTTTGCTACACATACTTAATTTTCGAACATAGTAAAATTATACGACTTTTACATGTAATTAGGTTTAATTAATACATCAGTTTACGCTATATTCATTGCTTTACCTTTCTTACAATAATTTCCAGTGACGTCACTCGCCTAAGGAGAATAGGCGTGGTCCGAACACATTCGAGTAATTAATGACTGTCATGAAATTATTGTGGAAAACGAAGGAACTTGTATTTACGCGTTACAAGAGCATTGTGTTAACAGCTGTGCGGAGACGAAACGGCAATCTGTTGACATGGCCACCACGACGAACCTTGATGGCAGCTAGTGGTGCGCAGAGCCATACAAACAGCGATAATATTTCTGAGATTTAATACTTTGTAATATTAAAACAAATAGGAATTGATTTTCCTGTAAATCCCCCACTTAGCGCTACCGTATTGTGGTTTTATTATACCTTTGCATGGTTACTTAATATTTTCGTATTCAGATATTGCTGAGACCTCGAAATAATCCGCTATTCGTGACTTAAATATTTACGTGTTAGGCGCTAACGGTAAACGTTTTGGGCAAATGTAAGCATAACATACATACATTTATAGTGATAAATTTAATGTTTGTCGCGCTCGGCATCCAAACAATGCGCCAAACGATCTTCATTGAAAGCAGTGCATGGATCTGAAGACAGGTATTGATTTTAAATTAGCAATGAATACAACAATACTATGAAATAAAACAATTCCGTTGAATAAGAATACAATGTATTACGTCGTACGTCTGTGAACAGTAAACATTAGACACCAAAAATTTGTCTGGTTACTGACAGGAAGTAATGGTCTATTAATTCTATTTTTTGTTATATAAGTAACTTGTAACCAATAATTTATGAAATATTTAGACGATGTCTAAACGAATGTATTTATATTAAGTATACATATTATTTATTAAACGTACAGAAATAAACATCGCTTTTTAAGTAAATACAACAATTAAATCATACTTTGCGTCACATTCATGATTTGTTTATGGCACATGTTTTAGCTAATTTATGCCGAAAATTTAAATGCTGATTTTGATTATAACATTTTCTCATTATAAATCCACTTCATCTCGACATTACCGATCGCTGGTGTAAAGGCCACAGTCGTGTGGAGGCCGCGCCACATCTGACGTCACTGGGCAAAAATACACGCCGCCCGCCCCCACACTCTGGAGAAATGCAGCATTTCACGATAATGTTCGTAAATTTTTCGGTTTCGATTATATATTAGTGTAAAGTTTTAATCTAAACAGAGTTCATTCAGTTTTGAATACTCAGAAGCCGTGGTAATTAGAAGATTGTGTTTGTTTATGTCTGGTTGCTATGTTAGAGATAAAGATATTAATATAACCATTTCTAATATCAATATGTGCCTATATTGAAGATATAACATCTGGCTTACGACCTATAAATGAATTAGTACACGGTGTACTCTTGGCCAATCTTTAGTCAGCAGATGGCAAATTACATGCCTATTTATGTAAGCATAAACGCTCCGCAGTCTAACCCAAATATTAATTTTGTATAAATTTGTATTACATTAGCGGGATTGTAAACATTGGATATATTTATTAGTTGATATGGGCTTTCATTGTGTAGGTTATCGACTTGAAGAGAAGTCCTCATGTGGAGATAGTTATATTACTCTAAAGAGTTCTGCTAATGTAAATTTATTACTCTTCTATTTATGCCTTACACTGCTATTCATTTCATTCGCGCTAAAACCAAAATAATATTTTATTAAAGGTAATTAAATCTGTAGTTCCCAGTTTTAATAATAAAAAAAATAATAAAGATATTTAACATAGAGCATAAAATTATCATCAGTCTTAGCTGTAAGATTTCCCAGTAACTCTGTAAGACGAACTTCTTATTGTGCCATTAGCTCAGCGTTCTTTATTATATTTAATTTATAGTGTGTGGGTACGATGGAATAATGCAAAATGGAAGTTCTTTGGCACGATGTGTCATCATGATTATTATGTAGGATACAAGGTCATTGGGCTCGCGGCGGAAATGAAAATCCTGTTCAATGTAAAAAAAACTTTAATAAATATTCAACCTATCTTACTAATAGAAATCTTTCCTCATATTGTATGCGAAACATCTTTAAATACTTTAAAGCTTTTGGTAAGATTTTGCACAGTTACCTTAGACTTTTGAGTCGAGTTTTGAACCTATATTGTTTCTATAAACATTCTGGGATTACCTAAGGGAATTAGCTTAAACATTTACGTCTATGAAGAGTGTCATCAAAACCCACGTTGTAATAGAAATAAACTCAGTAGCAATTTTTATGTCGGCCTTCATAACTGGATACACGCGGGCGGAACCCGACACGCGACTTGCGGGAGCGATGGTAAAACCGGTTCGTTCGACTTGTTATTGTGTATGGGTTCAGCTCTAGGTCGTATCACCAGGATAAGGCAGTCAAAGTCATTGAACCCGTAGAATTAGTTTTCATCTAATTTTCCTGAATTCTGAACATAGGAATGCTAAACTAAGCTGTATGGAAGTCTTGTCTTCAGGAAAGAGGATCTCACTATTGGCAGGTGCTTATGTGTTGCTTTTGTAATATTATGCTATTGCTGTGGTATTGCTAATTTAGCTATTTACATAAACGTACATAGGCACATACATTTCAATAAATTGCATCTTTCCTTCTTTCATCATCCGTGATGGAGTAAACATTGCATAGGTATAGAATCTTGCAAAACTAACATACCTACTTATCCACTATGTAGTTATGCTGTCTTACTATGCATAGATATGTTATCTCACAACACATTTATGCCTAATTTTATGCTTGATTTGGATTTAATGACATTTTTCATTCCGGTTTAAGAATAGAGTAAATAACCTGCATTCTATTTCTAGATCATAGATAACATGATATTTATTTAGATTTTAGACACTAGCATTTGGAGAGGTACTAAACACACAAGTCAAATAAAGAAGAAAAATTCCAAATTCGAAAATCAGTGACATTGAAAACCACGAAACAGCATAACTTTCGATGAATAAAGCGAGAATTTCTTCCGGGTCAAGAAATGTAAGGAAATTCTGGCATGAAGCCAAACTCCAAGCGTAGGTAGGTAAATACCTGAATGTATATACTAAACGTAATACACGAAAACGAGGCAGAAACTGATCACAACTAATAAGCTTGGAATGCTTGGATATTGTAAGCGTAATTATCGTTATTTTAATGTGGTGATTAATGAGCCATTCCTATGTTTAGATTACAATTGTTTAACTATGTATGAATTACCAAAATTTTAAACTATTTGATTATTTGCATGCAGGGGTTTTTGTCTTTTTTACAAGTAGCTTCTTTCTAATACATTATATCAAAGGTAGCAAATTAATTAATTGAGCAAAATCATTACAGTACACAGGTATTTATTTGCTAATATTTGTTTTAGTAATCAAAATAAAGACAAAATGACAATGAAACATCGCCTCGTTTTAGCTCTAATTTAAAAGCAAATGTTATCGAAGTTCAAGCAAGACGCCCGCTTTCAAATTATTCGTATCTTTGTTTTGACAAATGTTTTAGTCAAGACTTACTATGACAACCTTTGCAGCGTAACGTGTGATGAGAGAGCCTGAAACGCGATGTCGTTGGTTCCATCCACAGAGTAATTATAGGTCAATATTAAGTCATAGTAATTATTTTCTGAAATTCTCTTAGTTTTATAACTTACGACACAAATCAGGTCTTTTTGTGTACAACTAGAGAATATTTATGTGTTTAATAGTCGAAAATTCCAAAAACAGTTCGACCAGTAAATTCGTATAAACCGCGGCTAATTGTTTTACGGCAGCGTGATTCACGTAAACTAGTTTTTCAATATTTCTGTATTGACTCAACTTTTGAGAGCAAGTTACTTCCTCAGCCCCGTTATTTCCTAGCGTCTATATTTTATGAGCTGGCATTTAATCTCAAAATATCGCAAATATTAGTGGAGTTATTTTTTTTTACATTCCTAATGTATTGGCTAATCAATCCAGTAGTCATGTTTACTAAATCAATCATTCGCATGTATGAAATATTAATAGTGTGGGTCTCTCTTATCAATATTCATCATATTGTATTTAAAATTCTCTGGATTTGAGCAGAAAGTACGTAAATGAAGTTTTAGATATAAAAACATCTTTTGGATACCCCAAGCTTATTTACTCGGCAGAAAACAATTTATATCAAGGTATAGAAAGAAACAATACTCGTCACTGAATAGTGAATACATATTGGCATTAGAAAGAGATGTTAATCAATTACATTTTGGCTACGTAGAGCGTCGTCACTCACACTGAAACATTTTGGCACTCTATTTATTTATTGCCGAAAGCAAATTGCTATCCAAATTAACAAAAATTAGGCAGTAGGTATTTGTATCCACGTCATTCACACAAGAGGCGATGATTCAATGGTCGGTCAGTCGTGTAGTATCCCCGATTCGTTATTTACAATCTCCTTGGTTTATCTTCAGTAGAATTAGTTCGTACCGGACTTCCCAACGGTGTTTCGTGATTTCCTTGTTATTTTCCCTCCTACGAATGGTTTTATACGAACCATATTAGACTAATTTATCGGACCGGTAAACATTTACCTGGTAAATTAGTTGTATTTTTCAGCTCATGCGTCACCTGGGCTGTGACCTGTGTGTTTTGGGTTCTGGTTTCAGGTGAAGTAACACGCCTGATCTGGGTTTGAAATATGCGATTGGTCACCTTATACAACGATTTTAGGCTCGTCCTTTATCATTATTATATTCTTTTTATTCCTTTGAATGATTAGACGAGCTTGAAAAAAAACACCATCCAACACCTTGAATTACAAAATATTGTTTAGTATTCCACAGCGCTCACCATCCTGAGACATGAGATTTTAAATCTTATTATGTCCAGTACTTACACTGGCTACAATGCCTTTTAAACCGGAACACAATAGTGACTAAAGACTGCTGCTTGGCGGTAGAAATTAACATTGCGGTGGTACCTACCCAGGCGGACTCTCACATATGGGAGACCTACCATCAGTATATACTCTTAGGAACAGGCTAGGTCGGAAATTAAGATAGATCAACACTGGGTGCGCTTGTTTGACCTCTGCGCATTGCTGTATCGCTGACCTTCAAGATAGGCTTTTCTTGAGATGTAAATCTTACAACAGTGTATTATACTGCATTATTATAACAATAGAAAACCGCGTGTAGGATCATTAGTAAGTATAATATTTCTTTGTGGTTTGTTACGTTCAAACTTTGATTAGTTCCTTAGAGAGTAAGGTTTCAAAACAATCAATTAGCCTGATAGAATATTGCCATAAATATTTACATCACAGAATAATCTTTTATAGCGGTGATTATCAGCTTTTAGTATTTATTTATGGTTATGCTAAAAGGTTGGTATAAATAAACTAATTACATATATAATATCAGTCTTGTATTATATTATACTGTGCCAATGCTGGGCACGGGTTTCCTCTACTACCGAGAGTGATTAGGCCTTAATCCACAATGCTGGCCTAGTGCGGTTTGGTAGACTTCACCTACGTTCATAACCTCAAAATTCCCAAAGACAACTTCTCAGATACGCAGGTTTCCTCACGATGTTTTCTTTTACAGTTACAGCAATCTATAATTCACAAAGAAACTAAGTATATACTAGTAAATTTGTACACTCAATGATATTACATACATTTTAGTATATTTTTAATTACTTAGTCATGGTGTTATAAAATTAAACGAATATAATACTTTAATTGTCAATTTATTAATTGTAAGTGCGTCCAATTTACATTGTTTCAAATAAAAATATGCATCGAGTCTACGTTAACAATTGTGATGCAATGAAACGATGTAATGTTACATTGCAATCAATAATGACGTAAAAGCAATAAATACTGTGAAATATAACAATTGATTGCAGTTCTATGAAAAGCGGCCAGACGATAATATACTTTATCATTGGTTGATGGTAAAATAATTCTCCGATCAACTAGTACAATGGTTTGACAAATACGATTTTAATATTAAGCAATAGATATATTTGTATGAATTTATCTTGAAGCTTTACAGAATCCAAGATTGATAAGCAATTTCAGTGGTTAATTCGAGTTTGACTAATATCCACAAACAAACATTTAACACAAGGATTTCCAACTCTACGTTTAATAGAGTCTAACTCATACCAAACGTATGTCAAGTTCATGTATAGATTATGCTTTTAAATGAAATGTTAGTCTAAATAGAACGTGCGCTGGGATCTGGAAGCTGTTTGTACGCATTCGGCTATCTCACTCACTCTTTGCATAAAGTATTAACATGCGCATTCTACTCTCTCATTCATCACATTTACAAATCAATATTATCAGGGTTGCTACGTTCTGGATATATAGTTTCCTATAGATTTTGCGATGTGCGCAATAAAAATATTTTTAATAATATTTTGTTTACTAATTACACATATTTCAGATGACACGTGCTTATTGATATTTTATATAAAAAAGTTAATATTTCAGGTTTATACATTGATAAATTAATTGCACATTAGGTTCTCCATTAAAACATTTTTGACTTTGCTAAAATGCTTTAATGGAGAATGGTTTGTTAAAGTTTTTTGGATTTTACTATTAATATATGAGATGGGAGTGCCCTAACTCCTACGTGGGTGGGGGAGTAAATGCATCGATGTCTAGGTTGGCTATAGCTAAATACATTTTTATATTCTAGGGTGGTGTCAGGTGTAGACTATGTTGATGCCATGGGGGCGAAGTGTCTGGCAACATGCCAGAGAATTTCCACCCTTACAGTCTAAATATAATATTTGTCGCATAGCGTTTATAGCGAAAACTAGGCTATATGTGGGAGTTAATGTCATGGCGTGATGATTACCTTACGAATAAAAATGTGAATATTGCAATATTAACTAAGAAATTAATAAATATTATAGTACGTTTGAAATGTGTGCCGTCAATAGCGATACCTCAAAGGTAAGTTTTATGGTGGTCAATTACAAATATAATACGGATTTATTGATTTTTAAATTGGAAGGACACAGTGAGGTGCTTTTGGCTAACATCACATAAAGTAGCTTTAATAATAACCAGTTTGATGTATAAAATGCCGGTAGCACTTAAATATTTATGAGAAACATTCAAGTCATCGAAGAACCGCCAGAAATTAGCCGAATGCACCTTACCTGCGTCATCTGCTTGCAGGGCCTAATTACAAGCCCAACGAACCATGCTGATAGGCCCACCATCTTGCCTAAGCTTAGACCTTCTACCTTCTTTCTTCTTCTTCTCTTTCAGTGTCTCTACTACCATGAAAGTACAATGTGCATAGCCTGGTGATATTGTGTCAATATGATCATATAAATGAATGTTCATCGCTTGTTTCACGCACACTAATATGATTAAACGTTTGCATGCTAATTTGATCATATACCTTTGGTAAAAGAAAAGACTATACAAGCCTTATCCTTCATATATTGTTTAGGAGCATAGAATTCAAATTATTTATAATATACTAGCTTCTGTTGCTTCAACCGCGTGAACAAGTTTTCCGGGATAAAAGTCCCGTAATTTATCTTCCCGGAATAGAAAGTGCCTATAACCTTTCTAGGGTTTTCAACTATCTCCATACCAAATACAAATTTCATCAAAATCCATTCAGTAGATTTTGAGGAAATCAAAAGAACTTTGTTTTGTAATATTATGTATAGATAGTTTTTTTGTTTCAAAACTGTAATGATTGTAATTATTGCATTAATTGTGAAAATTAATTTATAAATAAGAAATCGCGAGCAAATCTAGTTTATATAACAAATAATAATGTTACGAACGCTAAAGAGTTCATGTCAAGAACTGCTCATCGATTTTACAATTAGATAGCTATTTTAACACCAATAATCACTTCAAGGAACTAAGCGATTGTTTAAATATTTAAACTGTTGGAAACTAGATCCATATTTTCAATACCGAAATAGTTATGAAAACAGTGTCCGGACAGGTCAAAAATCTGAATGAATGCCAATTATTCGACCTAAATACGTACTGGAATGGACTTATGTTTACAGGACGGGCACATTCGCGTCCTCATTGTCCTAACGATAGGCATTTTGAGAGATCTAGGTCATCACAATCGGAGTAGGATGGGAGAGCAGATTTATGCCAATGATCGTGAGAGTTAGGTGGATTAATGTCTATCATATTATATTTATGTGTATTTAATGTATTTAAGCTTCAAGAAATTTACTTCAGACCTTCGGTTACTAGATCGTACTAATTATGCTCTCGTCAGACACTATCTGGACCTTACATCGCTTATTACCCAGTGCAGTAGGGTCCATGGTGGAATATTCGAAATATAACCCGACACACCATATAGGTACTATGCATAAATGCGGTCTTTTAATCGTCCTAATGATAATTAGATTCTACATAAATTACGAAAGGGAAGCCGGCAGGAATCGAGTTATATAGACCCTTTGCCACTGGTAGAGTTATTTTGCTTAGCCCTTTTAAAAAAATCATGTTGTTTTGTCTACAGCGTAACTCTGCAACGAGAGACAGCCCGAAGTCGGTAATAGATTCGCCATTTATTAAATGGGTGATGGAACCTAGTACCTCGCAAGATGCGAGTGTGATTTTTATGATATAGATACCTCTGCTTACCCTAGACAAGGCTTGGTGCCATGTTGCATGTTTTAATAGTTATCGATGCTCGCACGTATATTTAAACGGAGCATGTAGTTTGCAAAATTTATTATTGATTTTATGTTTTTACCTTACTTCTTTTTTCCTGTTTCATAATGGAAAAAATATTTTCGTGGTTTGCTTATTTTTAGTTAATATGAGATGACTCCAGCTATATCTTTTGTTACTAAACGCCAGATTTAATGTGGTTAGTTTAGTCAGAAAATGGGACGTTTTTACTAGGACAATAATGTGAAAAGTCGATTCAGTCCCATCTCTATTGCTGGGTTATAATTGATATTGCCGATACTTACTATACTACAGCTTTTCGAACTCTACCTAATAATCGATTCTGCATATCGATCCTTCAGGACATAACGGTGTTTAGAGAAAAGGTAATACTGCGAATGCAGACGTATGTTAATATCTTATAAAAAACACTAGCGCATTCTCCTGGCGCAGACGCATTTGTTTCTGTCAAAAAATATCAAAGACAAGATATGTAGTTGTTTATGAATTTATGCAAATTACGCCAAAACCCGATCGAATCTGAAATTCTATCTTATTAGACCCAGTAAATTCAATTTAATTTCCTTCAAGCCGAATTACTGCTAGGCAATAGAAGTACTTAAAGCATACCTCTACAGAATCTAGTAATTTATATATACGTTCATCTGTAAAAATGACTTTATATAACGATAACCAGCTCACGTGTTCTGTAAAACCAGTTACAAAATCGAATATTTAGATAACAATCCACGCCGGAGGAATCCGCCTTTATCTAGCTGTTATCGGTGATAGATTGTCCTCATATAAAACAGCTGTGTTGGCTGTTTGTTTATGTACAGGCAAACAAAATATTTAGTTTAAAATTTTCCATTAACTTGTCAAGGGCTGGTTGGATGTTATAAGCAATAAGGCAATTAGGGAATAAATATATAACAAAAAAACAAATTTTATTCAAAATAATCTGATAAAAACTTAAACGTAAAGAAAAAAGTAATGATCAATCAAATATTCTCTGTCATCGTTTATATTACTATTTTTTTTTTTGTTTCATTATTAATACTAGCTGTTTCAATCCAACTATGGAAGGCAAAGGAAGAATACTAAAGGTCCTATAGAAGAAAAAACAGTTCTATTACGACCTTCACGTTTGGTGGGATAAATAAATATTCAAGTAACTTGTATTATAAATAAAATATTTTTTGCGATCCATTCACGTTCATAATTGCATAGCTTACTTGGTTTGAACAACAGGTTTTGGATTTAGTGGGCGGATGAAATTCCAAATTTTTTTACCACATGAGCCGAATGCAGCTTGAATCCGCGTCAAGTTGTAATTAATTTTGAATCATTTACGGCCCAACGTGGCAGCTTTTAATGCTAACCGATTCTGAGTAGTACTTTCGAAAGAAAGTAATTTATTTTTTGACCTACTAATATTACTAATAATACAGGCTGAAGGAGTACTTGTTTTCCTTAGAAAACTTTTTAATAGCAGGAAGTAGGCAAACGAAAGTGATTACTAACACTTTTGAACACCTACGCAAGAGAACTGTTGGAGCTTTATCGATTTTATGGGGGGAAGATGAGTTTTTGAAGCAGGGAGAGAATAGAAAAGGTCAGATATAAAGTTAATCATTTTATTCATGCTCTATTTAGAATTTAGCAAGAATAAGTAAGTGCTTATTTTGTAAGCAATGAGTAATATTGACTGAATACGATAGTAATGTTGATTGTTGGTGAAGGTGAAGTTAATAGCTATTATCCATTATTTTAGAAAGTGCTGTACGTAGAGTTTCGTATCTGAAAACATAGACAACGTTCGTTTTTTTAGAAGCGGTCACAAAACCTATAAAATTTTAGGTACGTAATAAAGTGTATGGTAGTTAAATTATGTAGTCTATACTTTAACAAATACAAGTGATTTGACACTAGCAGACATTAATATTTCTTGATGAACCGAAATGAAATGAATTATTTCCTTCTTTCTAAGATACTTCTTGGGTCGTCATGCAAGTAGAGTCTTTAGCATAGTTAGAGCCCTAAAGAGATACCGGAGTGGCAGTTACAGTTTGTTTTTATTGACCTTCATGGGGTGTGCGACACGAGGTTGGTTCTGCACTAAGGATATTATCGTTGTCGATGATATTATTCCATTATGTCTATATTTATCGGCCCGGTACTTCAATTTGAACTGTAACAAAGACGTTCAAATAATCAAGTTTCTATATCTGGTTTACCTCTTATATAACTTTCGTTGTGAGATCATCTTTCTCTGTCAGTACGCTTAGTATTCTATAAAGTTACATTTCATTATTTATTTATTCTAATTAATTTGTTGAGCAAGGCCGTATAATATTATTGTATTGATGTGTGGAATATTCGAGAAGAGCAATGGTTTGTTGGAATTGTGAATTGGTATACTCATACAACTTAGATTATAATAATACGTACATAATTATTTAAGTGACAATACCTAATATATATTATTCCCATAATTTTAATTCCTGAAATCTATAAACTGAGAATCCAACTCGGATCCTTTCATTTCTCATCCCGAACTGCCACGGTCAAACTGCAGATAGTTTTCAAACACGATGAGTCTACTGTATCCGCAGTCCGCACAGATATTTCTCAAGTGCCGATGATACATTCGTTTATTCGAAAACATCCTCTAATTCTTTAATACAATCGATATTGAAGAGGAAGTTTTGATACCAAGAAATCAATGAATGAGTCACAAAGTTTGTGATTATCTATGGATCCCGTATTATGATATGCGAAATTATATTCGATTGATTGATCTGATATGTGATAAAGGGGATTCCATTTTCAAACATGGAGGCAATAGACAAAATTAGGGTAGTTATTATCAATCAAGTAAGTATAAAACTAGAATCTAGAAAAAATACGATTGTGTGTAAGAGATTGCTCTGAGCGATAAGACCACAATTTGTATATTATTATCATAATCACTAGTGTACAATTAAATATTTTAAATAGGTAAATTAAAAAATATTAAAGGAATACTCTATTTTTCGGTAGAGTTTATCAAAAAAAATTCTTTCATTGGATGGTAATATAAATATAAAAGAAAATCTTATTATGATGTTATTTAGGGTTTGAAAAGGTAGAGTTTTTCACATAAATCACAAGTTTGTTCTATGATGTCGTTTTAACACATCATTATGTAGTTCGTAGAAAACATTATTTTATTTCTTTAACCCACCAAAATCTTTCTTTAAACTCTTACAAAATTAGCTTAATTTACAAATTTGTCGAAGAACTATTTCACAAACGAATGATTAGAGTAAGTCACGTTTGTGATAAGCGATAAAATATATACCATACAATATTATGTATTGTATAAGAGGTTACCATGTTACGCAAGTTATCCAAGGCTGAATGGCCACGTGCCTTTGCTTCCTAAAGTTGGGATAGCCAATAGAAGAATTTACAATGTGTTTTCTTTTTAGAGTCTACTGATTCATTAGCTGATTTGAGACTTGAAATATTTATTTAGTTAATAATCACAGGCAATATAGAAGAGTGATTAGTCAAACAAAATAAGAGAATGTGGATGATTTTCAGCAATTGATAAACAAAGATTAGCTTTCTAATAAGTTTATAGAGATGTAAGATTTGGTGCAGGTAAGTACCCGTCTAACTGCATTTAATTTAATTTTTAACAATACAGTAGAACTACCTAAAATCGAGATCTAAACGATATTGAGTATAATTAATGCCTTTCTAACGAACCAAACTACCGCAACCACCAATAAAATGTAAATCATCACTTTATTGCTAAAAAGCGTGACCAACTAGATCGTCAACCATTTTCATAAATTAGCTAATAGATGACCTACCTACGAATTGTTTTTCCTGTTTGCGATAACTAGGATTATTTACTCACATTGTTATCTATCTGGAATATTCTCGACTGAAACAGAAGTTTCATTGTGATTTACGATAGCGAAACGGAACGAAAACGGTATATTTTTGTTTTATAAATTGTAGTCTAATTTTCATAGACGTAGAGTTCATTTTTTATTGCACAGATGATTAAATAACGGTAGTAGAATGGAACAGTCGAGAGAACGATGTTGCACGAAGCATGGTCGGGTTTGTTCGAGACTACAGTGGAACCGTGGCTTGTAGATAAAAACCGGTATTAGGCAGGGTTGCCAAATTTAAATTTGGATTACCCGAAATTTATTATTTATCTACAATGTTTAGTTTTTCTATAAAATTATGTTGTTCATCACTGAATAATATTATTTATAATTAAGTTTAAAGGGTGCTCTAGTAACTACTAGTATGTACAGTTGGCATGAGCTTAATTAAAAGAGTTTCTGAAGTATGAACTAATTTTGGAATCTTTGTAAATTTAAATTATGACGTTTTTCTCGACATTTTCAATAAAAACCGTAAAATTAACTTAAAAAAGGATTATAAACTATGTTATTTTCATTTAATGCAATCTTACTAAATTTGAAATATATAATACATATATGTTTTAAAAAACGTGGTCTTACTTATTTTTATTACGGCCTATATTCTACAATATTGTAAAAAGTTGTGTACTAGTTTTTTTTTCTTTGGAAATATACAAATAGATTTACTCAGTGATACTTAATCTTAAAAAGTAGCAATTTTAATAATTTGGCAACACAGTGTAATAACCGAACACGTGCGTCCAGCCATCACGTGTCCAAGAAACGTGACGCGTGACCCACGATACGCGAGCGCACTTTCGCGGGAACCTGCATAACTCCGTCGAATTGAGGCTGCCACGGTCTATGAGCCCGTAATCTTACCGCAGTGACTGGTGTACTTGGCCGGGTAATGTTAATTGTATAAATGCACGGCGACGCGTCGGCAGGCGCACGAGTACGCTCCAAAATTACAAATTATCGTCGTAGATCTACCAGACTGACAATAAATATTATTAATACTTATATTACGTATGATATGGGCATTGGTAGATAGTATCAAGTATCAGGTATAATATTAAAAAATACGTAGGTACGTACCCACTTATATAAAAGTAACGTCAGGTACATAGATTTTATGTATGTATGTACGAAGGGTAAAGAAGGGTCGATGTGACGAGGCAATTTCATTAAAGTGTTTTGATTTGCAAATCAATGTTAACCAAGCACGATAACTCACTTTGAATATCTTTCTGCTAATTATATAAAGGTACGTTGTTCCATTAACATGCATAAGGTAAAAATGTTTTTTTTAAGTATTTTTATGGACTCTACGCATGTACTACAAACCAGCTTTGATCAATCAGTCAATAACATGTCGATAAAAACTGAATAAAGTTACGTAAATATATATGAATGATTTAATTTAAATCATACTGTAACATAATCCAAAAGATGTTCTATTAATAAGACCGAAGCAATTCATACGTCAAATGAATGTAAAAGTAAATAAACCATTTTAGCGCGTTGACTTTGCGTTGGCGCGCTTTTGCCAAATGTCCTCCATGATGGCAAATGACATATAAAAATTTTCGATTAATTATTGTAAGCTAATAAATTGTACGTTCATAACGCTGAACGTACGTAACACGTTGCGATAGCGTCGAAAGATCTGGAATTCTATTCGTCTCTTTTCCCCTTCACGGTGTAGGTACAATGCACGCATGCATCATTCGCACGTGTGTAATGCAGATAATGAATTATTGCGGATAAACAACATTGTTTTTGTTTACTTAAAACTACATGTTGCTAACACGATATCTGTAGTATTTTAATAAGTAGATTAATTTCGTAATTTATTTTTATTATTAGTTTAACTCTTGCCTTGTTTTATAATATTGGTACATCATACTAATAATACCATGGATATCATAGTACGGAATTAAAATGTAGGTAATTATTCCTTAGGACATTTTACTGTCAGAGGACAAATACTGTAACGTCTCTAATTTTTGTATGTAGAGCGTTATAATATTTTTTTTCTGTCATTCTGTAATAATAATTATTAATTATTCAATATATTATTAATTATAATTTTAGTAATTTATAAAATCATATTGGCTTTGCGTAATTTTCTCAACCATGGAGACGATTTTTGTCTAATTGTCTAAGCATATCGTTAACCAATCGTTTAATTTAGATTATAAACTAAGTAATGGAACTAGGATTAATTTACAAAAAAAAAAAATAAGTAAGTGCGTTCCTATAAGCGGTGATGTCAACTTTAGTCGAGAAACGTTTTAAATTTTAATCGTGTCTACAGCGTGGCGGGGCCTAAAAGTTAAAGATACCTCTTTACGCATACAACTATTCTAGGAGTGAACACGAGACATGCTCATCTCCGTCTTAGCAGAGATTTCTCACAATATTTCTTGTGGTCTAAACATTTCAATAATTTAATCGCGAGGTCCATTAACTATATTCAAATTACCATGCCTTACAATATTACTAAAATTATAGAAATTGGTAATACGTAACTGTGACGCAAGGCTGGATGAATAGCAACACTTATTAATAAATGATCCCAATATCAATCTTCAATCCGATTCTGAGAATAAACCAATCAAAATAAGCCATTTGCAAACATGTAAAAAAAATGGTGTTATGATTGATCCATTTTCGCGAGAGCTCGAAAAAAGCGATTAGGATCTTTTATTCAAAATGACGGTAAGTATACGCGAGTAGCCATCTTGCTTACTTTAAAATTGGGCCACTGGGTTATTAGTCATAATCACGGTGAAGTTAAATTGATGGTTGTTGCCATTTGTCCTCACGAATTTCGTGACCTAATACAGAGCTAAAAATATTTTTGATGCGAATGCCACAAATGAAGCACATTTCATACATACAAGCACATAACAATTTGAATGAATGTTTTAATTCGTTGGGTACAAGGATATGGAACAATTTGATTTAAAACACTATTGTAAAAGTATATTTTTTTTCAGGTGAATGTATTAATATGCTTAATATTTCATGTAGTGACTTTGATTTTAAAAGTGCAACGCTTATTGATTGTACTAATTACATGAGGGATCCTTCACTATAGAGAATATTCGGTGACGTCAACCACCAACAAATAATATTGTGCCAAGCTGATCGCTATCAACAGACACAAACATTTTCGTTAGTAGTATTTACCATAATTTTGATTATAGTCTCGTGTAGCGTAGTCATTGCAGTACCAGAATAAAAATTCTTTCATTATTCAAACTAAAAACAATAGTTACAGCCAGAGACGGAATTAAGGGGCCCTCGTGCGGTCTTCGTTTTTTAGGTCTCTGCCCCTTTAGGCCAACAAGGTCATTCTAGCCACCTACGAAATTGTGAAAAACGAGGACATTTTTTTTCTCTCGTCCAGTCTCACATTGACATTCATCCTCCTTCAACTTTACCGTCTATCGCTTTTTTGCGATCTGTTAAGCGACGTGTTCAAAACTTACTTCAAGTCAATATTGGTGGCTATGAATGCAGTAGGAAGAAACCGCGTTATAAATAACATACCTTGCATAACAATGCGTAGGCGCATATGACATAATTCCGATCGTTTGTAGGAGGTTCAATGCCAATGCCATTAAATTTTCCAAACACTCAAACCTACGGTTACAAGTGTTTCATTGGCATTCATTGTTTTGATTTTGGTTCAATTAAATTTGGTAATGACTTAGCTTAATTGGCCTTTCCTTGTCTTCATAAAAATGAATTGTTTTCTTTACATCGAAATAGTTGTTAGTGTCGCTCTATTTCTTTTATAATACATTAAAACGATGTACCAGATTAGCATATTATAATGCTTCCCTGATACTGCGACAGTAGCAATTTTTTCTACAACTTGGTACTCCGATACTTATAAAGTAAGTAAGGAACAATAACTATTTTAAGTCATTTATTTTCACTCTAATGCCTACAACCACTTCACCTATTATAAAATAAGCAACTCGCAATCAATAACGTTTGTGACACTTGAGAGCTACAAAATCACAACGAGCGCATGGTTTAGACTCCAAGACATGTCCTAAGATAAAAACTGAACTAACTAAATTGTAAACAATGAACCTTTTCCGCAAAGTGAGTCCAAACAATACTGAGAAATAGTTTTCCTTGACCCGAACAAGTTAGTACGAAGTTAGTGGCATTGTCTTTGGAATTTATGGTCTGATACCTTAAAGAGGTTTTATGAACCTCAATGAGAGCTGTATTAACGAACAAACTTATTGGACGTGGTTAAGAGTCTAATAATACAACTAAAGTTTTCCTTATATTTTATTTTGTGTAGCCTCAGTCAGTTAAGGCTTTTGTTTAATAGGACTTGTTTGGATGATATACCTATCTCAGAAATGTATGTAAACAGGTTTGATGTTATGTGTCAAACGAATTTTCAGAGGAAAAAAAAAGCATTACTTTTTTCAAAAGTTGGCAACTGATTTCTCTCGAGTAGACCCATTTGTTTGCCGGTCTAGCTATAAATGAAACAAAACACTAACCATCTAAACTAAATAAATTGACATAGCAGGAGTTATTCTTTTTTATTTAGACGTCAGTTGGCACAGATACAAAACTACGAGACGTTTTTTTATTCGCCCGAAAGTACACTACAAATATTTAAGCAAAATAAACGACGATTTATTGTAAGGAAGTTCGCACATACTGTAAGCTCTAAGCTATATTTTCTTGACGTTTATAAATGATTGATTGTAGATGTTAGTACATACCTACATACATAAAAAACTCTATTACGTTATGCAGCGAATAAAATATAACTTAACCATATATGAACAATAAGTTTTTAATTTATTTTTATATACAATTAGTTTATTATATTATGCATAAGTTTTATCTGATTTATAGATTTATTCTCAACTAACAAATGTTTGTATGGAAGTATGTTTTAAAATCGTGTTCTTGAGTTTTGCAGGCTTACTCCAACAGGTGCAAAGCAGATGTTCGGTTGGGATTCCTCGATCGTTCCTTACTATCCCCTCGGTGTAAAAAAAATGCAATTTTAATATTCGTTGTTGTAATAACATTAGACCCATTAGATTTACGATCTTGTTTTATTGTTATTTAGTTTTGATAACTATTATAAACATGAAGAAATATTTATTATTTTGATGTAATTACTAGCTTTTAGCTTTAAAGGAACCTTGTATATTTACAGATTCAAAGTAACCTTTCATTCTACTTTTTTTTTAAATCTTTCCTTTTTTTAAAATGGCAAATAAACAAATAATTATATAACATTCTTATTAATTGTAACATTACTGAGGATTGTTTGCTAGGCTCGAGAAGTTTCAAGAGTTAAAGTTCAAGGGCTGTCTATCAGTGGGGTAGTCAGGTAACACTAGAAGCAGCTGGTAAGTTCTGGATACGTATAGCCTATAACCTCGATATGTTGCGTTCTAGTGGGAAAACTATTAAACTGTGGGTAGTAGTGGACAGAAAGTTACATTGATTTAAATTTTAGTCAACGAGCTTTGTGACCGACATTCACTGCTGTTTGTTTTGGACATTAATAACTAAGGAGTTTTGCTTGACGAATGCATGGGAGTTCATACATTTAGTGGATACTGTTTCTGACCAGTCAAAGCGTTGAACTGAGCTGCTCTGATCAAGTAATATTTAAAAGACTATTGTGTCCGCAAATAAGGATAAACATTTGGCAAACTTATGCACCGTGGTTACTAAATCCAAACTAAACGGGACTATATTTTTTATACACACGTCGTGTGGAGAGGAAGTGTGCGAACAATAAGACATTTAAATATTTCGACATTGACAGGCTGGCTGCAATCCAAACACGATGTCGAGACAATGCACCTCACACATCGGGGGAAACGTGCGCTGCCAAATATTCCCCACTGGTTGGATTTTTAACCGTGACCTAGGTCTTCTACAATGCAAAATTATCTTCTCTTTAAATAGATTTCATCTAAATAACCGCTACAAAACTTTAAACATAAACAATTATAAATATATTGCTGTTTTTTTAATACATTTTTTTATCGTAAGCTCAGTGTTTTGAAATTTAAATTGGACTTGGGATTTAGTGACGTTCGTGTTTATTCTTGATCGTTGGTGTATTAGAGATCAAAACCAAATGTACTGTTCTGTCTACCACTTGAAGGTCGGTGGGATGATAAAATATGTGCCTGGAAAATATTTAACCTAATTCATGGTTGAAATAAAATTTAATTTGAGCTCTAAATTCATTGTAATGGATTGATAAATGTTTTGCTATGTATATACCTCTTTAATTAAAAATTTAGCCATTATGAACTCTATGAAGATTTATTGTGTGTTTTAATTTAATTGACGTATTAAATACATAAGTATAACTATTTATTTTTGGCTCCATACATTGCAACTATCAATATCGATTAGAAGTAATAGCTACTTTGTATGCAATATTAAAATTAGCTCTTATTTCGTTCATATCAATGTTTGGACCTATAGATTGGCTATCTATGTGGCATAATAAATTTGGTAACTTAGGACCTGGTCCGCAGCCTTCTTTAATTTTATTCGAAAAAGAATTGGTTTATGAAATCATGATGAACGTACCTAGGTTCCACTTTACATAACATTAAAAAATTTAATAAATCAAAATCATTTTAACATTTGCAATTATTGTGTGAACTACTAAGGCTGATCTTTAAGTCCTTATCTTGGAGTAAAGAAACGGATTGCTGATACGTACTGCTGGTACGAATGTCCATAGAATATCAGCGTGCCCATGGGTTTTGTTCAAAACCCATGGGCACGCAAGTAATATTCTTTGTGAGTTATCGCTTGCTAATGGTAAAGATAAAGATTGAGATACCTGCATTCCTGTGAAGTTCTCTATAAGAGTTTCGAGTGTATGTGAATTTTATCTATCCGCATTAGGCCAGCGTGGTGTACTAAAGCTTATCCCTCAATAGCAGAGAGGAGGTCTGTGGCCAGCAGTGGGACAATATGTAATACAGGGCTGATATTATGGTTATATTATATTTTTAACTGTATACAAACAAAGTGATGTAAAATATTCATTTTGCAAAACAATAACACACGACGCTGCTTACAAGCCATGTCTCAATGCATGGCCCTGTAGATTACTGTATTCCCTCGACGGATTATGCACGAGCGAAACCAAGTCGAGGCAAGGTCGAAAATATTCAGCCAGATACTAACGAATCCTGACATCACGCGGCCTTCGCGCGCGTTCATTAACAAATTTATATTTACAGGCAATTGCGTCCGTGCTTGTGGTTTGTTTTTGTTTGTTGTCGTCAGTAAGGTACAAGGGTAAATAAGGGTGAAATTGAAGAGAAATGTATGTTAATTTTTCTTCGATTTTCGATTTATTCCCAAGTCGTGTAACACTGAGAGTCTTCCTTAGATTTGATTGAAGGAATTGAAGATCGGCCCGGCTGGTCATTAATAAGTCAAATGTATTTTGTGTCATAGATACTATGCTGTGTGTCTATTAGGTAAATTAAAGAACATAAGATTCATGGAATAATATGTTTTAAAACCTCCTATCAATCTTATGTATTTGGACCTAATGCTAAATACAGTTTAATGTGCACACTGAATAAAATACCGATTAACAGAGGGCGTGATTTTCAGTCTGGATAATTGCTTTTCGCGCGTTTTGTTGCAAGGACACAATATTATTAATGCATCGTATTGAACATACCAATGAAATGGGCCGATTAATTGACAATAAGGCATTATTGTGACCTTCAAAACCCTCTATATCCCTGCAGCGGGTTTACGTAGAGTTAACATTACTTTGAATGAATTGCAATTCACATTTTTACTTTAGATAAGTACTCCTTACAAAGAGATTCACCGGTGTGGTGAAGCATCCATAATATGGTAATACTACTTATTTATTACATGGGATTTATATGACTTACATACACACTATTACGGTATAAGTATAATGTTTACTTAGTAAACATAAGTAATTTTAATAAAAATACATTCCTTACGATGACTTCGTCATTTTGTAACATGTTCTAGTATA